>NC_053022.1:413136288-413338455 GCF_003073215.2 Triticum urartu | reverse complement strand
TTAATTTGTGTCTAGAGTTGTGTTGTGATATCTTACCGTGAGTCCTTGATCTTGATCGTATGCATTTGCATGTATGATTAGTGTACGATTGAATCGGGGGTGTCATATTAGAGTCCAAAACAAGAGGAAAAGCGTTAGGAAAAGTAGATACGTTGGAGATGTATCATCCAACAGGACGGTGAGGTAGTAGATGAGTTCCGGCAACACGACGGCGTGGTGACGGTGATGGTGATGTGATCTCCACAAGGCTTCGCCTAAGCGCTATGAAAATATGACCGAGGGAGTAAACGGTGGACGGGGGCGCCGCACACGGCTAAGACAATGGTGTATCATTGTGTGGCACCCCCTCCCTAGATATATATAGGTGGGAGGGGAGGAGGAAGCCCCCAGGGCACCCCAAGACACCTGGCGGCAGCCCTAGGGCTGCTGCCTTGCCCTACGCCCCTTTCCTTATTTGGACATGAGGGGGAAAGGAAAGGGAGATGGCTCCCATAGGGCGCCTCCCCTTTCCTTCCCTCCCTCCTTCGGTGCGTGGGCAGGGGTAGATGGTGCGCCAGCCCCTTGTGGGTTGGTGTGCTCTTCCCCTTTTGGTCCATAAGGCCCAATAACCTACTGGGGCTGCCCGGAACCCCTTTCGATGACCCGATAAGTACCCGGTACCACCCAAAACATTTCCGGTGTCCACATACCATCGTCCTATATATCAATATTTACCTCTCGACCATTTCGAGACTCCTCGTCATGTCTGTGTCTCATCCAGGATTCCGAACAACATTAGATCACCAAATCACATAACTCACATAATACTATATCGTCATCGGACGTTAAGCGTGCGGACCCAACGAGTTCGAGAACAATGTAGACATGACTGAGACACCTCTCCGGTCAATAACCAATAGCGGAACCTGGATGACCATATTGGCTCCTACATATTCTATGAAGATCTTTATCGTTCGAACCATTATGACAACATACGTATATTCCCTTTGTCCATCAGTAAGTTAGTTGCCCGAGATTCGATTGTCGGTATCTCTATACCTAGTTCAATCTCGTTACTGGCAATTCTCCGTAATACATCACCTCATGACTAACTCCTTAGTCATTTTCTTGCAAGCTTATGATGTGTATTGCGGAGAGCGCCCAGAGATACCTCTCCGATACTCGGAGTGACAAATCCTAATCTCGATCTATGCCAACTCGACAAACACCTTCGGAGATACCTGTAGAGCATCTGTATGATCACCCAGTTACATTGTGATGTTTGATAGAACACAAGGTATTCCTCCAGTATCCGGGAGTTGCATAATCTCATAGTCGAAGGAATATGTATTTGACATGAAGAAAGCAATAGCAATAAATTGAACGGTCATTATGCTAAGCTAACGGATGGGTCTTGTCCATCACATCATTCTCCTAATGATGTGATCCCGTTATCAAATGACAACAGATGTCTATGGTTAGGAAACCTTAACCATCTTTGATCAACAAGCTAGTCTAGTAGAGGCTTACTAGGGACATGGTATTTGTTTATGTATTCACACATGTATTTAGGTTTCCGATCAATACAATTATAGCATGAATAATAAACCTTTATCATGAATAAGGAAATATGAAATAAAAACTTTATTGTTGCCTCTAGGGCATATTTCCTTCATGTAGGTTGACCAGGGTACGTTCCACACTAGAGTAGTATGGTAATCCAGTCCTGGAAATCATGTTGTTAGACAATGGCGAACCTATACTGTGAAGAAGCTATGATCAGCCTAGATTCTGACAAACGGCTTCAGGCCATGAAATCCGAGATAGGATCCATGTATGAGAACAAAATATGGAATTTTGTGGACTTTCCCGATGATCGGCAAGCCATTGAGAATAAATGGATCTTTAAGAAGAAGACAGACATTGATGGTAATGTCACCGTCTATAAATCACGACTTTTCGCAAAGGGTATCTGACAAGTTCAAGCAGTTGACTATGATGGGACTTTCTCACTTGTAACAATGCTTAAGTCTGTTAGAATTATGTTAGCTATTGCCGTATTTTATGATTATGAGATCTGGCAAATGGACATCAAAACAACATTCCATAACGGGTTTCTTAAGGAAGAGTTGTATATGATGCAACTAGAAGGTTTTGTCGATCATAAGGATGCTATCAAAGTATGCAAGCTCCAACGATCTATCTATGGACTGGTGCAAGCATTGGAATATTCGCTTTGATGTGGTGATCAAAGCTTTTGGTTTTATACAAACTGAAGGAGAAGCTTGTATTTACAAGAAAGTGAGTGAAGGCATTGTAGCATTTCTAATATTACATGTGGATGACATATCGTTGATTGGAAATGATGTAGAATTTCTGGAAAGCATAAAAGTATATTTGAACAAGAGATTTTCAATGAAAGACCTCAGTGAAGCTACTTACATACTGGGCATCAAAATCTATAGAGATAGATCAAGACGCTTATTAGGACTTTCACAAAGCACATACCTTGACAAAGTTTTGAAGAAGTTCAAAATGGATGAGTCAAAGAAAGGGTTCTTGCTCATGGTTGATACATCTCCAATGTATCTATAATTTTTTATTTCTACATGCTATTATATTATCTATTTTGGATGTTGCTGGGTTTATTTTCACACTTTTATATTATTTTTGGGACTAACCTATTAACCGGAGGCCTAGCCCAAATTGTTCTTTTTTGGCCTATTTTAGAGTTTCGCCGAAAAGGAATATCAAATGGAGTCCAAACGGAATGAAACCTTCGGGAACGTGATTTTCTCAACGAACGTGATCCAGGAGACTTGGAGCGGGCGTCAAGAAACAAACGAGGCGGCCACGAGGCAGGGGGCGTGCCCACCCCCCTGGGCGCGCCCTCCACCCTCGTGGGCCCCTCGTTGCTCCACCGATGTACTTCTTCCTCCTATATATATCCACGTACCCCCCAAACATCTAGGAGCACCACAAAAACCTAATTCCACCGCCGCAACCTTCTGTACCCAAGAGATGCCATCTTGGGGCCTTTTCCGAAGCCCCCCAGAGGGGGCATTAATCACGGAGGGCCTCTACATCAACTCCATGGCCTCTCCGATGATGTGTGAGTAGTTTACTTCAGACCTTCGGGTTCATAGCTAGTAGCTAGATGGCTTCGTCTCTCTCTTTGGATCTCAATACAAAGTTCTCCTTGATTCTCTTGGAGATCTATTCGATGTAATCTTCTTTTGTTGTGTGTTTGTCGAGATCCGATGAATTGTGGGTTTTTGATCAAGTCTATCTATGAACAATATTTGAATCTTCTCTGAGTTCTTTTATGTATGATTGGTTTATCTTTGCAAGTCTCTTCGAATTATCAGTTTGGTTTGGCCTACTAGATTGACCTTTCTTGCAATGGGAGAAGTGCTTAGCTTTGGGTTCAATCTTGCGGTGCTCGATCCCAGTGACAGAAAGGGAAACGACACGTATTGTATTGTTGCCATCGAGGATAAAAAGATGGGGTTTATATCATATTGCATGAGTTTATCCCTCTACATCATGTCATCTTGCTTAAGGCGTTACTCTGTTCTTATGAACTTAATACTCTAGATGCATGTTGGATAGCGGTCGACGTGTGGAGTAGTAGTAGTAGATGCAGAATTGTTTTGGTCTCCTTGTCTCGGACGTGATGCCTATATACATGATCATGCCTAGATATTCTCATAATTATTCGCTTTTCTATCAATTGCTCGACAGTAATTTGTTCACCCACCGTAATACTTATGCTATCTTGAGAGAAGCCACTAGTGAAACCTATGGCCCCCGGGTCTATCTTCCATCATATTAATCTCCCGTCAACTAGATATTTTTGGCACCGTTTATTTTGCTTTATTTAATTTCAATCTATATCATAAAAATACCAAAAATATTTATCTTATCATTATTATCTCTATCAGATCTCACTCTTGCAAGTGGCCGTGAAGGGATTGACAACCCCTTTATCACGTTGGTTGCGAGGTTCTTATTTGTTTGTGTAGGTACGAGGTGACTCGCACGTGGTCTCCTACTGGATTGATACCTTGGTTCTCAAAAACTGAGGGAAATACGTACGCTGCTTTACTGCACCACCCTTTCCTCTTCAAGGGAAAACTTACACAGTGATCAAGAGGTAGCAAGAAGGATTTCTGGCGTCGCTGCTGGGGAGATCTACGCCAAGTCAAGACATACCAAGTACCCATCACAACTCTTATCCTTCTCATTACATTATTTGCCATCTGCCTCTCGTTTTCCTCTCCCCCACTTCACCCTTGCCGTTTTATTCTCCTCTTTCCCATTTGTTTTATTGTACCATGGCCGATTCAAAAAGGGCTAAGAGTTCTCTCCCGGGTTTTACCTTGGATAGTCCCTCTGTTCTCTCTAAGCTCATAAATAATGATGCTATGGAAAGACCTACCTGGGTTATCAATGAGAGTTTGAATAGATGAAGATGATCCCAGAATTTTTCGTTATTTACTTGATGAATCTTTGAAAGACGCTTGGGATAGGCTATTAAGGATTCGAGCTAGCTATGTGCCCCAATATCAAATTGAGGTTTACCTGAAAAGCTTTTATATTGGTTTACCCTCTCCTAGCAAGTTTTAGATTCTATCTTTGAATAAGGTTTTCTTGAGGGGATCCTATTGATACTTATGAAAGGATGAAAACTATATTTGGGCACCCCATGTGAGAGAAGGTTGAATCTACCTCTCTTTTGTGCTTTTACCAAAATGAAATTATCAAAGAAATGAGGGCTAGCTTAGATGCAAATTTCCGTAACGTACTTAGTATTTCTTCTACTATAAATGGCCATGCGCTATCTCAAAATAGAAAGATAAATGTTATAGAAAAGAAAATTTCTCTTTTCTTTCCTAATACCAAAGATGGCAATACCTAGATCTATCTTCGCTTTTATGCCTAGCTAGGGGCGTTAAACGATAGCGCTTGTTGGGAGGCAACCCAATTTTATTTTTATTCCTTGCTTTTTGCTCCTGTTTAGTAATAAAAAATTTATCTAGCCTCTGTTTTGGTTGTGTTTTTTGTGTTTAATTAGTGTTTGTGCCAAGTAGAACCGTTGGGAAGACTTGGGGAAAGTCTTTTTGATCGTGCTGTAAAAAACAGAAACTTTAGCGCTCACGAGAATTGCTGCCATTTTTTAGTGGAGAGTGATATTTAGTTAATTATTTTTGAATATGATTAATAAATAAATTCCTGACGTCCAGCAATTTATTTTATAATTTTTGGGGTTCCAGAAGTTTGCGTTAGCTACAGATTACTACAGACTGTTCTGTTTTTGACAGATTCTGTTTTTAGTGTGTTGTTTGCTTATTTTGATGAATCTATGGCTAGTAAAAGAGTTTATAAACCATAGAGAAGTTGGAATACAGTAGGTTTAACACTGATATAAATCAAGAATGATTTCATTACGGCACCTTGAAGTGGTGTTTTGTTTTCTTTCGCTAATGGAGCTCACGAGATTTTCTATTTAAGTTTTGTGTTGTGAAGTTTTCAAGTTTTGGGTAAAGATTTGATGGATTATGGAACAAGGAGTGGCAAGAGCCTAAGCTTGGGGATGCCCATGGAACCCCAAGGTAAAATACAAGGACACCAAAAAGCCTAAGCTTGGGGATGCCCCGGAAGGCATCCCCTCTTTTGTCTTCGTTCATCGGTAACTTTACTTGGAGCTATATTTTTATTCGCCACATTATATGTGTTTTGTTTGGAGAGTCTTGTATGATTTGAGTCTTTGCTATTTAGTTTACCACAATCATCCTTGCTGTACACACCTTTTGAGAGACACACATGAATTGGAATTTATTAGAATACTCTATGTGCTTCACTTATATCTTTTGAGCTATATAGTTTTTACTCTAGTGCTTCACTTATATCTTTTAGAGAACGACGGTGGTTCTATTTTATAGAAATAATTGGTCTCTCATGCTTCACTTAAATTATTTTGAGAGTCCTTTAGAACAACATGGAAATAATAAAAACATTCATGAAAGTGCATTGAATACTAAGAGAAGTTTGATACTTGATGATTGTTTTGAGATATGGAGATGGTGATATTAGAGTCATGCTAGTTGAGTAGTCGTGAATTTGAGAAATACTTATGTTGAAGTTGGTGATTCCCGTAGCATGCACTTATGGTGAACCATTACGTGATGAAGTCGGAGCATGATTTATTTATTGATTGCCTTCCTTATGAGTGGAGGTCGGGGACGAACGATGGTCTTTTCCTACCAATCTACCACCCTAGGAGCATGTGCATAGTACTTTGTTTCGATAACTAATAGATTTTTGCAATAAGTATGTCAGTTCTTTATGACTATTGTTGAGTCCATGGATTATACGCACCCTCACCCTTCCACATTTGCTAGCCTCTCTAGTAACACGCAACTTTCGCCGGTACCATAAACCCACCATATACCTTCCTCAAAACAGCCACCATACCTACCTATTATGGCATTTCCATAGGCATTCCGAGATATATTGCCATGCAACTTACCACCGTTCCATTTGTTATGACACGCTTCATCATTTTTCATATTCCTTTGCATGATCATGTAGTTGACATCGTATTTGTGGCAAAGCCACCATTCATAATTCTTTCATACATGTCACTCTTGATTCATTGCATATCCTGGTACACCGCCGGAGGCATTCACATAGACTCATATTTTTGTTCTAAGTATTGAGTTGTAAGTAAAAAGAAGTGTGATGATCATCATTATTAGAGCATTATCCCAGTGAGGAAAGGATGATGGAGATTATGATTCCCCACAAGTCGGGATGAGACTACAGACGAAAAATAAAAAAAGGGAAAAAGAGGCCAAAAAAGGGAGAAGGACCAACAACAACAAAAATGAGAGAAAAAGAGAGAAGGGACAATGTTACTATCCTTTTTCCACACTTGTGCTTCAAAGTAGCACCATGATCTTCATGATAGAGAGTCTCTTATGTTGTCACTTTCATAAACTAGTGGGAATTTTACATTATAGAACTTGGCTTGTATATTACAATGATGGGCTTCCTCAAATTGCCCTAGGTCTTCATGAGCAAGCAAGTTGGATGCACGCCCACTTAGTTTCTTTTGTTGAGCTTTCATACACTTATAGCTCTAGTGCATCCGTTGCATGGCAATCCCTACTCACTCACATTGATATCTATTGATGGGCATCTCCATAGCCCGTTGATATGCCTAGTTGATGTGAGACTATCTTCTCCTTTGTTGTCTTCTCCACAACCACCATTCTATTCCACCATAGTGCTATATCCATGGGTCACGCTCAAATATTGCGTGAAGATTGAAAAAGTTTGAGAACATCAAAAGTATGAAACAATTTCTTGGCTTGTCATCGGGGTTGTGCATGATTTAATACTTTGTGTGATGAAGATAGAGCATAGCCAGACTACATGATTTTGTAGGGATAACTTTCTTTGGCCATGTTATTTTGAGAAGACATGATTGCTTACCTAGTATGCTTGAAGTATTATTATTTCTATGTCAATATTAAACTTTTATCTTGAATGTTTCGAATCTGAACATTCATGCCACAATAAAGAAAAATCACATTGAAAAATATGTTAGGAAGCATTCCACATCAAAAATTCTGTTTTTATCATTTACCTACTCGAGGACGAGCACGAATTAAGCTTGGGGATGCTTGATACGTCTCCAGCGTATCTATAATTTTTTATTGCTCCATGCTATTATATTATCTATTTTGGATGTTATTGGGCTTATTTTTACACTTTTATATTATTTTTGGGACTAACCTATTAACCGGAGGCCTAGCCCAAATTGTTGTTTTTTTGCCTATTTTAGAGTTTCACCCCAAACGGAATGAAACCTTCGGGAACGTGATTTTCTCAACGAACGTGATCCAGGAGACTTGGAGTGGGCATCAAGAAAAAAATGAGGCGGCCATGAGGCAGGGGGCGCGCCCACCCCCTGGGCGTGCCCTCCACCCTCGTGGGGCCCTATTTGCTCCACCGACGTACTTTTTCCTCCTGTATATATCCACGTACCCCCCAAACATCTAGGAGCACCACGAAAACCTAATTCCACATCCGCAACCTTCTGTACCCAAGAGATCCCATCTTGGGGCCTTTTCCAGAGCTCTGCTAGAGGGGGCATTGATCACGGAGGGCCTCTACATCAACTCCATGGCCTCACCGATGATGTGTGAGTACTTTACTTCAGACCTTCGGGTCCATAGCTAGTAGCTAGATGGCTTCTTCTCTCTCTCTTTCGATCTCAGTACAAAGTTCTCCTCGATTATCTTGGAGATCTATTCGATGTAATCTTATTTTGTGGTGTGTCTGTTGAGATCCGATGAATTGTGGGTTTATGATCAAGTCTACCTATGAAAAATATTTGAATCTTCTTTGAATTCTTTTATGTATGATTTGTTTATCGTTGCAAGTATCTTCGAATTATCAGTTTGGTTTGGCCTACTAGATTGATCTTTCTTGCAATGGGAGAAGTGCTTAGCTTTGGGTTCAATCTTGCAGTGCTCGATCCCAGTGACAGAAAGGGAAATGACACATATTGTATTGTTGCCACCAAGGATAAAAAGATGGGGTTTATGTCACATCCCTAGCTTCTGGCATTGCACTAGGGTAACTTCATGTGTGCATCATGTTTAAACTTTGAAAGAAACTTGAAATGGGGATTGCCTAAACCCTAGCATTAAAGGAATTCACTAGGTTCAACCAAAATATTTCCAGTAAATCCAAATGGCTTTAAAAAAATGTTCATCATTCTTGGGAAAAGCTGGAAGCAGTAACCAGAGGTGATGCACATTTTTTGCATGACATATTTGGGCTCTGGATTAAATCATACTCTATTTTGCATTTGGGCATTTAAATGCTATTAAATATTTTAAATGCTCAAATAATCATAAACTAAAATGTTTACTGTAGGATATATTCCCAACAGTGATCATGAGTAGTTTCATGATTTTTGGAAGTGTCTAAGTATTTTTAATAAAGCCCTAAAGACTACAGAATAATAGAAAACCAAATTAAAACAGAAATCAGAGAGGGAGAGAGAACTACCTGGGCTAACTTACCTGGCCTTCCAGCCCACCTAGTGGCCCAGCTGGCGGCCCAGCCCACCAGGTGCTCCCGTGTCTTCTCCTTCCTCTGCCAGAAGGACCGAGGCGCGTGGCCATTGCACGCCGCCACGCGCACGGCCACCTCCTGCCTGCTTGCCGCTGCTGGAGTCGTCCCCGAGCGCCACGCACTTCCCCTCGACCACCTGTACCTCTCCTCTCTCCCCCTCGAGCACTCTTCCCTCCTCTGCGTCTTTCCCACGCAACCACCGAGCGCTGTCGTCGCCGTCAACGAGCGCAACCGCGGCCATCGCCTCCCCCTCGCTTCTCCGTGCTGTTCAGAGGCTCCGCCTCGACGCCACGGATCCCCAAGAAGAAGCACGCGCCCGCGGAGCGCCCTAAGCGACGCCATCATCCTCATCCTCGCCGTTGGATGCCGGAGATCCGTCTCGCCGCCCCGCTCGCTCCGGCGCCTCCCCGAGCTCGCTGACCTTCCCTACATGATCGCCGTGAGCTCCCGGTCCTTTCCCCCTTAACCACGTCGTTGTTTTCTTCCTGTAGCCACTACCCCGCGAGTAACCAGAGCCACTGTCCGCCATGGACATTGAGCCACGCGCTCCCGAGCTTCGCTTGCTCGCCCTAGTGGCACAGACGTGCTCCTGGTGACCCCACGACGCCGTCTATGCCTTTGGTTGAGCTTCCCGTGGTCCGCCACGCCGCGCCCGTGCAAACCCGTAGCTGCGCCGCCGCCAAAGCTCGTCGCCGGCGAGATTCCGGCCGCCCCGCGACCCCATGTCTGGCCCATTGGATGTGCCCGAACAAGGGCTTCTCCTCGATGCTTTATGCACGACAAACCGCGGCCCCTGGCGCTTTTCTGACGCACGTCCGCCACGGCAAATGGTCGCCGGCGGCTGAACGCCGGCGAGCCGACGTGGCAACATCATTAACTGCTAATGACGGGGCTAACTAACCCCCTTTCTCACTGACTACTGGGCCCCACGCCCTTAACTAACACCAGTTTAATTTCTTCTTAGTTTTATTTAAACGCAGTGGACCCCGCACGTCAGTTGACCCGTTGACGTCACTGTTGACTGGCCCCACCTGTCTGTGAGACAAACTGGCACCGGGTCACTGACCAGTGGGTCCCACTGGTCAGGTTTGACCTGGGCGGCGCCTGTTGACCTGCTGAGGTCAGCATGATGTAATGCTGACGCTATAAATCATTTTCTGGATTTATTAATAATCAGTAAATTCCAGAAAATATCCAAAACTTTAAAAATTCATAGAAAATCAACCGTAGCTCAGAATAAAATAGTTTATATATGAAAAATTATCAGAAAAATTCAAGGAATCTGTTTATGGCATTTTCATGCATGTTAGAACAACTTATGGCTGCTGTTTAGGCCAATTCATATAAATGGAATTTAAACTCTCACATATGGAGTTTGAATTTGAACCTAGGGTTCAAACCAACTCCATTTAACATGTTGCTAGTTGCATTAGCTCAAACCACAGCATATTGACATGTCATGATCATGCATCATATTGTACATTGCATTGATTGTGTTTCTTTCTCTGTTGCCGGTATTTGTCCCCTCTCGATAGACGTTGTTTCGACGATGAGATCGATGACACCGATGAAGAACTATATTATCTTCAGGAGTGCCAGGCAAGCAAAAACCCCTTGTTCATCCCGATACAATCCCACTCTCTCGCTCCTGCTCTCTTTTAATGCATTAGGACAACAACGATTCAACTGTTACATGTTGCGGTAGTTGAACCCCTTTCCTCTGCATGACCTGTCATTGCCACAGTAAATAGATGAAACCCACTAGCATGAGTAGGAGTTGTTTGAGCCCTGATGTGCCTACTCATTCATGCTTATTTGTCATGCCTGCTACTGCTTAGAGTTGAGTCAGGTCTGATTCATCGGGGATGAATTGGAACAGTGATGAACATGTCCTACTGTGTGTGAGCTAAGTGTGTGAACACGATTTGGTAAAGGTAGCGGTGAGAGGCCATGTAGGAGTACATGGTGGATTGTCTCATTGAAACCGTCCTTAGGAACTGAGTTCTGTGTTTGTGATCCATGAACAGCTACTACCACGCAT
Source organism: Triticum urartu (assembly GCF_003073215.2). Lineage (NCBI taxonomy): Eukaryota > Viridiplantae > Streptophyta > Magnoliopsida > Poales > Poaceae > Triticum > Triticum urartu. The sequence goes on along the minus strand of NC_053022.1, from coordinate 413,327,282 downwards.
TGGGCCCGAAACCAATGGACCCTCTCGACTTATTAACTGCCCTTGTCCTCTGTCCAGGAGTTGCAACTAGTTTCTGGTGTTTGTAGGATATGTGTTGGCGGCCGTGCGTAGCGCTGACCCTAGGGGTGGGCTATGATGCGGTAGATACACCGTGGCACGGTGTACCGGGCGCCCCTTTGGTGTCTCAGGAACCCTGCACACATCGTTTGGGGCTGTGAGCGAAACTCCGGCCGGATCTCCTCGCAGATGGATCCCGAATAGGCGATAAACCTGGACTAGAGACTTGTCTGGTTAGTCAGGTCGTGGCCGACTCCCTCGCCAGGCTTCCGCTTGAAGGTTGCCGAGATACACGACGTGTACATGGTGGTAAGTGGCGAGAGCGTGTGTGAAGAAGTACACCCCTGCAGGGTTATAAATGATCTATTGGAATAGCCGTGTCCGTGGTAAAGGACTTCTGGGTTGCCTATAATACTTCATAGACAAGTGAAAGTGGATACTCTAAAACTCGCAAGATAAGTGTGAGTGCTATGGATGGCCTTCTCGTAGGGAGACGGAAGCGGACCCATAGTGATGTATTGAATGGTGAATATGTGGACTTGTGTGCGCCACCTCAAAAGAGTTGCTTGCAGTCATAGTTCAGGTTAGCCATTGAGTCAAAGCTGGCTTGCTGTAGTTAAACTCCATCACCCCCTTTGTTGATACCGATGCATATGTAGTTAGTTCTGATGTAAGTCTTGTTGGGTACATTTGTACTCACGTTTGCTTAATTTATGTTTTGTAGAGAGACTTCAGTCTCGCTAGTAGTTCCACGTGGACTTCAACGTTTAGCTTGATACCTCAGCTACGATCTTGTGCCCTCGGCAGGATCTGGTAGTTAGTCAGGCTTCTTAGCCTTTTTCATTTGTAGATGTCTGTACTCAGACATGTTAAGCTTCCGCTTGTGCTTTGATTTGTATGCTATGATTGTTGGGTCATGAGACTCATGTTTGTAATTTCTCGCTCCTCGGAGCCTAATGAATAAATACTTGAGTCGTAGAGTTATGTTGTGATGCCATGTTGTATTTACACATATCGAGCATATTGTGTGTATGATTGAAATGCTTGGTATGTGTGGGATCCGAAAATCTAGTTGTTTATCCTTGGCAGCCTCTCTTATGGGGAAATGTAGTCTAGTGCTTCCATGAGCCATAGTAGTCCGCTACAGCCCGGTTCACCGGAGTCCTGCTAGCCCAGCACTACTGCTCAGGACACTTGACTGGCTGGCATGTGTTTCACTTTGTTCCTGTGTCTGTCCCTTCGGGGAAATGTCACGCGGTGACATCCGGAGTCCTGCCTAGCCTGCTACAGCCCGGGTTACCGGAGTCTTGTTAGCCCAGTGCTATAGCCCGGATTCACACGCTGCTGACCGACATGCTCGAAGTTGATTCATGTATGCCTGTCTCCATGGGTTAGTGCCGCTTTGGATTCACGACTAGCCATGTGGGCCCGGGTTCCCTGTCATAAGGATGCTAGCGACACTATCATATACGTGAGACAAAAGGCGCAAACGGTCCCGGCCATGGTAAGGCGACACCGTGGGAATACCGTGCGTGAGGCCGCAAAGTGATATGAGGTGTTACCAGCTAGATCGAGGTGACATGGAATCGGGGTCCTGACAGTTTATATCATATTGCATGAGTTTATCCCTCTACATCATGTCATCTTTCTTAAGGCATTACTCTGTTCTTATGAACTTAATACTCTAGATGCATGCTGGATAGCAGTCAATGTGTGGAGTAATAGTAGTAGATGCAGAATCGTTTTGGTCTACTTGTCTCAGACGTGATGCCTATATACATGAGCATGCCTAGATATTCTCATAATTATTCGCTTTTCTATCAATTGCTCGAAGTAATTTGTTCATCCACCGTAATACTTATGCTATCTTGAGAGAAGCCACTAGTGAAACCTATGGCCCCCGGGTCTATCTTCCATCATATTAATCTCCCGTCAACTAGCTATTTCTGGCACCGTTTATTTTGCTTTATTTACTTTCAATCTATATCATACAAATACCAAAAATATTTATCTTATCATTATTATCTCTATCAGATCTCACTCTTGCAAGTGGCCGTGAAGGGATTGACAACCCCTTTATCGTGTTGGTTGCGAGGTTCTTATTTGTTTGTGTAGGTACGAGGTGACTCGCGCATGGTCTCCTACTGGATTGATACCTTGGTTCTCAAAAACTGAGGGAAATACTTACGCTGCTTTACTGCACCACCCTTTCCTCTTCAAGGGAAAACCAACACAATGCTCCAAGAGGTAGCAATGGCAACTGGAACTACGTTGGTATTTCCCTGGAGATGGGAGGGATGATGCAGCACATTGGCGGTAGGTATTTCCCTCAGTTATGAAACCAAGGTTATCGAACCAGTAGGAGAACCAAGCAACACAACATAAACAACCCCTGCACACAAATAACAACACCTTGCAACCCGACGTGTTAAAGGGGTTGTCAATCCCTTTTGGGTAACGACGCCAGAAATTGGTGCATAATGGTAAAAAGGTTGTAATAGATTGGATAAATAGATTGCAAATAAAATAAAGTGCAGCAAAGTATTTTTTGTATTTTTGGTTTAATAGATTTAATATGCGAGCTTTGGTTTTTTTTTGTGATGGTTGTGAGGCATCGATAACAAATCACTGAAATGCCCATTTGTTCCATTCTAGACCAGTTTGCTTTTGCCAAATTAGAGGAGAAATAGTCTTAACACACATGAATGTATGCATTTCTAATTCATTAGCTACTAAAACTGTCGCAAGAAAGTCTAATTATGCATTCTACACCTAAGACTTGATTGCTTTCTGGGCTGCCTTGAGGGCGAAAGCTTCCAGCAATTCAACCATGGACAATGTGCTCCAGTACACTCCTTGCTACTAAGAAAACAACTCGAGTGGTGAGCTAGTCAGGAGGCCTCCCCTCTTTCCCCTCTCCCTTCTGCGACACTCCCATGAGCTATCGGGGGTAACCCTAGCCACCGTCGTCGGGGTTCCCCCTCCCACTCTCCCTCCTCCCTAATCGTTGACAAAGGGCGTGGCCGGGCGAAGCCCGGTCGGCGTAGGCGGCGACGGGGAAGTTTTGTCTTCCATGCACAGGAGGTCAGGCCTGGGCCAGATCGAGCAGGCATGGACACCGCGTTGGAAAACGGGTGTGGTGGTGCGCCGAAGCGGTTACAGACGGTGTTGTGGTGGCGGCATGACGGGTGGCATGGTGGCACGGGCGGCGTAGGCTGCGACTGGCACAGGCTGCTAGGTGCGGCGGCGTGGGTCATGGGTGGCGCTGGCTGCGGGCGGCTACCCCTGCCATGGGCGTGCGGGCGGCATGGTGTCCGGTGTTCAGCGACCAATAATGGTCTCGGAGACGGAGAGTGCGTGTGACAGGGTAAACCTTGTTTGGCTTGCACCAGGCCAATGGCAACGACGACTATAGACGTGGTTACCTTCGTGAAGGCGGTGTTGCGACTACTCTCCTCCTTCGGTTTGCTCGTGAAACCCATGATTTTTTTGAATCGGCGGTGGCGGTGCTCCGGTGTCGTGCTATTCCTGAATGCACCGTCTTGGAGTCCATGATTCATCGGGCGCAACGTCGTCTCTTTGTGACACCTCTGTCACGGTGGAGCACTCCGACCGCTTCTTGCAGGACTCTCTTTGTATTCTTGTTGTGATCTTGGAGTGGGTTGTGGTGGTGTCGCTGTTATTTTGCATTGTTGTATCCTATCTCAGGTGTATATGGTGTGGTGTCGAGTTGTATGATCGTTGCGTTATCTATAAAGTGGGGATTGAGCCTTTTTCGGTAGAAAACAACTCGAGTTCACGCCAACATGCACAAATATTCACGCACAAATTCACAATGCATCCATTCACACGGTTACGCATGCCTAGTGTAGGAGAGCGAAAAGGGTGGAGAGAGGGCTCATGCTGACATGTTAGTAGTTAGTGTTGCTAGAGATGGCTCCGAGTGTAACAGGGAAGAGGTCAGGGCGGTCCTTGCTGAGGAGGATATGGCTATCAGAGATGGACAACCACGGCCCCGGCAGCAACGGGGGTTTAGCGGATCACCATTGTGAGCGAGGCACGACGATGGGAATTGGCAAAGAGGGATAACAAGGAGCGAAATGAGGGTGGTGCGTTGCTAGAGTTCCATTTTTGGCGGGCTAGAGGTGGCGGAGTCTAGCTTTGGTCCTACGGAAGTTGCTGAGGGTACAAGTCGAAACCGGAGATAGCCGGACAGGGTCAGGTTAAACAAACACAGTGGACACTGTTTATAAGAGCGTCCAGCTTTGGACGTTGTTGGAATTGGCGTCCAGCCCTGGACGTTATTATTCCTAGCGTCCTTCTTATTTTTCGAATTTCTCATTAGTGTTTCTTAGTTTCAGAATTACTGGAATATTAATTATCAATAATAAAAAATTTAGTGGGTAATTGATAGAACTTCAAATAATTATGACAATATCCAGGCAATGATCATTACATAGGCATCACGTCCAAGATTAGTAGACCGACTCCTGCCTGCGTCTACTACTCTTACTCCACACATCAACCGCTATCCATCATGCATCTAGTGTATTAAGTTCATGGGAAAATGGAGTAATCCAATAAGAATGATGACATGATGTAGACAAGATCTGTTTATCTATATGGCGGTAGATATAGATCTCGTCTTTTTATCCTTAGTAGCAACGATACATACGTGTCGGTTCCCTTTCTGTCACTCGGATCAAGCACCGTAAGATCGAACCCACTACCAGGCACCTCTTCCCATTGCAAGATAAATAGATCGAGTTGGCTAGACAAAACCCAAATATCGGAGAAGAAATACGAGGCTATAAGATATCATGCATAAAAGAGTCAAAGAAACTCAAATACTTTCATGGATATAAAAACATTGATCTAATCATAAACTCGAAATTCATCGATCCCAACAAACACACCTCAAAAGAGTTACATCATATGGATCTCCAAGAGACCATTGTATTGAGGATCAAGAGAGAGAGATGAAGCCATCTAGCTACTAACTACGGACCCGAAGGTCTACAAAGAACTACTCACGCATCATCGGAGAGGCACCAATGGAAGTGGTGAACCCCTCCGTGATGGTGTTTAGATTGGATTGGTGTTCCTGGACTCTGCGGCGACTGGACGAATATTTCATCGACTCACCTAGGGTTTTGGGAATATTTGGGTATTTATAGAGCAAAGGGGCGGTCCGGGGGGCACACGAGGTGGGCACAACCCACCGGGGCGCGCCAAGGCCTCCTAGCGCGCCCTGGTGGGTTGTGCCCCCCTCGGGGCACCCCTAGGTGCAACCAGGGCCCATCTGCTTCCTTTTGGCCCATAAAAAATCATCTTAAAGTTTCGTGCCATTTGGACTCCGTTTGATATTGATTTCCTCCGATATAAAAAACATGGAAAAAACAGGAATTGGCACTGGTTACTATGTCAATAGTTTAGTACCAAAAATGATATAAAATGATTATAAAACATCCAAGATTGATAATAAAACAGCATGGAACAATAAAAAATTATAGATACGTTGGAGACGTATCACTTGCCTATATTGAAAGGTGTGAAGTTGAGTAAGACTCAAAGCCCGACCACAGGAGAAGAAAGAGAAAGGGTGAAAGTCATTCCCTATGCCTCAGCCATAGGCTCTATAATGTATGCCATGCTATGTACTAGACTTGATGTGTGCCTTGCGATAAGTCTGACAGGGAGGTACCAAAGTGATCCAGGAGTAGATCACTGGACAATGGTCAAGAACATCCCTAAGTACCTGAAAAGGACTAAGGATATGTTTCTCATTTATGGATGCGATGAAGAGCTCTTTGTAAAGGGTTACATCGATGCTAGCTTCGACACAGATCTGGATGACTCTAAGTGTCAAACTGGATACATATTTATATTGAATGGTGGAGTAGTCAGTTGGTGCAGTTCTAAGCAGAGCGTTGTGGCGGGATCTACATGTGAAGGGAGTATATAGCTGCTTTGGAAGCAGCGCAAGAAGGAGTTTGGATGAAGGAGGTCATATCCGATCTGGGTGTAATACCTAGTTCATTAGATACAATGACTATCTTTTGTGACAACACTGGAGCTATTGCCATCTCCAAGGAGCCCAGGTTTCTCAAGAGAACCAAGCACATCAAGCGCCGCTTCAACTTCATTCGTAATTATGTTAAGGATGGAGACATAGAACTTTTCAAAGTACATATGGATCTGAATGTGGAAGAATTGTTGACTAAACCTCTTCCACGGGAAAAACATGATCATCATCAAGACTCCATGGGTGTTAGATTCGGAACTATGTAAACTAGATTATTAACTCTAGTGCAAGTGGGAGACTGTTGGAAATATGCCCTAGAGGCAATAATAAATTGGTTATTATCATATTTTCTTGTTCATGATAAAGGTTTATTATTCATGTTAGAATTGTATTGGCCGGAAACTTAAATACATGTGTGAATACATAAACAAATATAATGTCCCTAGTGAGCCTCTACTAGACTAGCTCATTGATCAAAGATGGTTAAGGTTTCCTAACCATAGACATGAGTTGTCATTTGATAACCGGATCATATCATTAGGAGAATGATGTGATGGACAAGACCCAACCGTAAGCTTAGCATTCAATCGTATCACTTGAATATATTGCTATAGCTTTCTTCATGTCAAGTATCTATTCCTAATATCATGAGATCATGCAACTCCTGGATATCGGAGGAATACCTTGTGTGCTATCAAATGTCACTTCATAACTAGGTGATCATAAAGATGCTCTACAGGTATCTCCGAAGGTGTCTATTGGGTTGGCATTAATTGAGACTTGTATTTGTCACTCCATAGGACGGAGAGATATCTCTGGGCCCTCTCGGTAATACAACATCTAAAAGAGTGTTGGTGCAATAATTTGCCTCCTTATGTTTTGGAGTTTGTTGACATAAACAGTATGGGACTTATGTGTTTGCTAGTGCACATAGAGTAACAGATCCCTAGAATTGAGAGGAGTTTGGTTCAAACGGCGAAGATAATCCCTTGTGTTGCAGTGATGGTTATCACCGAATATTATGATGACAAGAGTGACCCCTTAAAAATTGCTGACGTGAAGCAATTGGTTCAGCGCATGTCCGAAGGAAGGAAGTGATTGCGTCCGAGAAGAATGAAGATGAAGTGAAGACGTAGCGTTTACTTCATAGTTTCTCTTCTCTTTATTGATTCATAGGATCACCGTACTATTAAGAGGGGTGTAGCATTCTAAACTTTGATTCTCTGATGCAAAACCCAAATCATATGAAAGTTGTGATAGAAATATCTTTATGCTCCAAGAAAATACTTGCCAGCGAGAGACTGTGATCTTCTTCGCTGTGAGAGATTTGTCTCAGAACGAGGAGTTGGCATTACTTGTTCCTCAAGTGATGTTACCGTTGCTCTTTGAAATCCGACCATTGACAACGTATCGGTTGGCCATTGGCTGGACTGCATGTCCAAAATGGTCATTTTCCACTAGGGAAGGCTGTGGCTATAAATAGCCACCCCGCACTGGCTTTTTCCGGCGGCTGCTTTGTTTGATTCTGAGAAGATTGTTGAGCAACCCCCTCTCTGAGTGATTTTAGTTTAAAATCCACCAAGAGAAAACCCCTAGAGCCAAAGAAATAGATAGTGGTTCAACATCACTCGAATCTAAGTCCAGTAAGCTCTGCCTATTACTCTTGAGAGATGCAAACTCTCTAGACAGTTAGGTGTCACTTTCTTCAGATACCAAGAGTGATTGTGGTTCTCGAAGAAGTGAGTAAAGGTTCCGAGATCGCCTCAAGTATCTACCATGAGTGATCGACATTGGTTGATGAACCAATTGTCGAGGAGGATAGGGCGAAGAGGGTTTATTTTCTATGTTAAATCACAGCCCCACCAACCAGACGTAGTCCTTGTGCAGAAGGACGAGCTGGTTGAACAAATACCCTATCTCCATCAAGCATCACTGGTTACATTTGTTCCTGCTTTCCATACATACTATTTAAATCATGTGATTTGCTTCGATGCTTCTATCAGTTTCCTTTTGGTAGTTTATATTCGCTCACTATACTTTGTTTTCATTCGCTACGCTCCTGGGTTCCGAGAGTTTTGATATTTTTGAAGAAATTTTAGAACTCCCATTCACTCCTCCCCTCTGGTAGACATACTTCGTTCCTACAATTTGTATAAAAGCAAGGCACTCCTTGACTCTTCTCATTTTGGTCTAAAAACCTAGGAGTTTAATTAAGTATGTCTTCAGTGAGCTACAAGTCGCATCTCAAGATTCCCATCTTCGATGGGACGGACTATCCCTTCTGGAGGGAGAAGATGAAGATCCGTCTCTGAGCCATTGACGATGATACGTGGAACATGGTGCAGTTTGGGTTCATGGTTGAAATACCTCAGGCCCCCATTGATGTCGAGAAGAAACTCATTTAGATGGACGCTCAAGCTAAAGATAAAATTGGTGGCCATCTCTCTCGTGCTCAATTTCTTCGCTATCGTTAGTGTGAAACTGTGAAAGAATTGTGGGACATTCTCGAGAAGATAAATGAGGGTGCTTCAAGTTAGGAATAAGCTCTCATTGATACTCTTCGAGCAAAGTTCAACCGGTTCAAGCGCATTGGAAATGAAAGCTATCAGCAAACCTTCGATCGTTTGAGTGACATCACAAATGAGCTGCAAGGTCTCTGTGCCAAAGACAGCACCGACCATGAAGTTGTGAAGAAATTGCTCCGATCTGTTGACAGTTCATTTCACACTTGTTCTGATGATCAGGGAATGAGCTGATTTCAAAGTTCTCGATTCTGCTGATATCATGGAAAGGCTAAACACCCAGAGGAACAAGAAGAAGAGAAGAGAGATCTCTGTGGCTCAAGTCATCGCAAAAGTCACGCTCTCAAAGCTATGGCTGATTCTTCCTCCGATGGAAATGCCTAATAAGATTCTGATGACCTAGAAAGGATCTACAAAGATCTCGCACTGATCATGAAAATATTCCAGCATCTTCACAGGAAGAACCAGTTCTAGAAGAAAGGATCTAGCAAATATGGCGGTTCAAAATCTTCATCAAAACAAACTGGAGATTACACCTGCTTCAAGTGCAAAAAGCCAGGACATTTCATCTTGGACTACCCTCTTTGGGAAGCTGAAATCCGTGCTAGTGGAAGATATGATTCGGGAAACTATCGAGGAAAAATCAAGAGCAAGAACTACGATTCCAATTGAGAAGAAAATGAAGAAGTTCTTCAAAAAAAACTCCACCTCCAAGTCTTCGTCAAGATCTTCCTCAAGGAATCCTTCAAATTCCTCCTCCAACCGCAAGAATACCTCTCACAAAACCAAGGCATACATCGGCAAGGAGATGGATCTAATGAAGAAGAATCATCTGACTTCGAAGAAGTTGATGAATCCACCGAGGATTCTGATTTTGGCATGGCTGGTATCGCATGTGCTTCCACTCCTGCATCAAACTTCTTCACCAACCAGTCAAGCAACAATGAATCTCATGCCTACTGCTTCATGGCCAAGGCTTCGAAAGAAAAGGTATCCACCAAACATCACAAGGTTCACTCCAGTGATCAATATTCTTCGGATGAGGATGACCATGCTAAACTGATGAAAATTGCTAATATACAACAAAACTCTCTTGAGAAAATTGAGAAAACCCTCAGGAAATCTGAAAGTGCAACTATCCCTGGGTGGTTTTGGTAATTCCAAACAACATATAGCTCATTGAGCTAATACTATTTGAAGATAAATATTTCAGGAAAGCTCAATGATTTGGCATGGCATGGATTAGAAATGTGGACCCCTCAAAATGCTAAGGACAAAAGATTGGCTCAAGCTCTAAAGCTCAAGACTCTACATTTTAATTTTAGTGATCCAAGATCACATTGAGTCCATAGGAAAAGCCAGTACTATTAAAGGGGGATGAGGTGTTTCTTAATGGGTTACTTGCTCAAAATGCTTAGTGATATGCTCCAAAACCTTCAACCACTTTCTCATATCCACATATGTCCCAAACCAAAAGTCAAACTCGGCCCCACCGAAACTTTCTATCCAGCGCCACTGAGTTCAGTTGACATAGCCACTGCCACAAAACCCTAGTCTTTTCGGTCTCACCGATAGGGATCTCGGTCTCACCGAGATGGGATTGCAAACTCTCTGTTTCCCTTCATAATGTTTTGGTCCAACCGAAATGAGAGATCGGTCCCACCGAGTTTGCAATGCAAACTCTCTATTTCCCCTTCATAACGTTTCGGTCTCACCGAGATGAGCGAATCGGTCCCATCGAGTTTGCCTGACCAACTCTCTGGTTAGCTTATTACCAAAATCGGTCCCACCAAGTTTGTGTAATCGGTCTCACCAAAATTATGTTATGCCCTAACCCTAAATAAATTGGTCTCACCGTGTTGACATGTCGGTCCCCCCGAAAATCCCAACGTTCACATTTTGCACTAAATCGGTCCAACCGAGTTTCAGTATGCGGTCCCACCGAGTTTAGTAATTTGTGTGTAATGGTTAGATTTTGTGTGGAGGCTATAAATACCCCTCCACCCACTCTTCATTCATGAGGAGAGCCATCAGAACATGCCTACACTTCCATCATACATTTTCTAAGAGAGAACCACCTACTCATGTGTTGAGGTCAAGATATTCCATTCCAAACATATGAATCTTGATCTCTAGCCTTCTCCAAGTTGCTTTACACTCAAATCATCTTTCCACCAAATCCAAATCAGTGAGAGAGAGTTGAGTGTTGGGATACTATCATTTGAAGCACAAGAGCAAGGAGTTCATCATCAACACACTGTCTATTACCTTTTGGAGAGTGGCGTCTCCTAGATTGGATAGGTGTCACTTGGGAGCATCCGTCAAGATTGTGGAGTTGAACCAAGGAATTTGTATGGGTAAGGAGATCGCCTACTTCTTGAAGATCTACCCTAGTGAGGCTAGTCCTTCGTGGGCGATGGCCATGGTGGGATAGACAAGGTTGCTTCTTTGTGGACTCTTCATGGGTGGAGCCATCCGTGGAGTCGCGCAACCATTACCCTTCGTGGGTTGAAGTCTTCATCAACATGGATTTATGATAGCACCACCTATCGGAACCACGCCAAAAATCTCTATGTCTACATTGCATTTGCTCCCTCCAAACTCCTCCCTTTACCTTCATGTGCAATGTTTTACATTCCGCTGCTATACTCTTAGACTTGCATGTGTAGGTTGTTTACTTGACTAGTGCTAAGTTGCTAAATCTGCGAAGACTTAAAAATTGGGAAAAGGCTAGATTTTTATTTGGTCAACTAGTCTAATCACCCCCCCTCTAGACATACTTTAGATCCTACAAGTGGTATCAGAGCTTTGGTCTCCATTTGCCTTGATTTCCATGGCTTTTGGTGATCATAGCCTTGGTTTCACAACCTAGGAGAGTATGTCATCTAGCGAGGGAAATTACCACCGTAGAGGTCCTTACTTTGATGGTACTAATTTTGCTAGTTGGAAGCATAAGATGAAAATGCATATTCTTGGACATAACCCCGCCATTTGGGCTATTGTGTGTACTGGCTTGCAAGGTGAATTCTTTGATGGGAGAGAACCAAACGTGAAGCTAGCGCAAAAGAGTTGAATATGTTGCAATACAATGCTCAAGCTTGTGATATTCTCTTCAACGGATTGTGCCCCGAAGAATTCAACAAAATCAGTCGTCTTGAGAATGCAAGGAAATTTGGGATACTTTGATTGATATGCACGAAGGTACTGACTCCGTCAAGGAATCCAAATTGGATGTGCTTTAAAGTCAACTTGACAAGTTCAAAATGAAGTATGGTGAAGGTGTCGCTGAAATGTACTCTAGGCTTGCTCTCATCACAAATGAGATTGCCAGCTTAGGAAGTCAAGAGATGACCAATAGATTCATCTTCAAGAAGATCCTAAGAGCCTTGGATGGAAAATATGATACTGTGTGCACATTGATCCGAATGATGCCCAATTACAAATATCTCAAGCCAACGGAAGTCATTGGAAGAATTGTTGCTCATGATATGTCACTCAATGATAAGGAAGAGCTCCACGACAAGTCAAGTGGTGCTTACAAAGCCTCATGTGATGCTCCCACATCATCAAGTGAGAAACAAGCCTTCAATGAAGAATTGAGCATAATGGTTAAGAACTTCAACAAGTTCTACAAGAGTAGAAGCAAGGAGATAAGTTCCAAGTCAAGGTCCTACAATGACAAAAGATCTTCGAGTCGTGAACGTAATTGCTACAATTGTGGAAGACCCGGACACTACTCCAATGAGTGTACGACTCCCTACAAAAGAAGAGAAGATTCGCCCAAAAGAAGAAGTAGAAGAGAAGAATCACCACCAAGAGAGAGAAGGAGTAGAGATGACCGTTATGAACCAAGAATATCACGGAGAAGCAAGGATTCGGAAAGGAGGGACAAATCATCAAGGAGCTACACAAAACGAAGACATCAAGCTCATGTTGGTGAATGGGTATTCGGCTCCGACTCCGACAATCACTCCGAGAGAAGTTATCACTCCGACTCCGAATATACTCAAGATGAAGGTGTTGCCGGTCTAGCACTTGTGTCAACCAACTCCTACGACATATTTGAGTCACCAAATGAAGAAATTGGAAGATGCTTCACGGCTAAAGGCCCAAAGGTATCACACCCCGAGTATGTTGATTTCAATAGTGATGAAGGTGATTTGCTAGGTGATGATGATTTACTTGTTGACAATTCGAGTGATGAAAACTATGATGAACTTGCTATTAATCATGCTAATCAAGATAAAATGAATGACGATGATAAGAAGGAGATTGAGCGTCTAACTAAAGAACTAAACACTCTTAAGTTAGCTCATGAAACTACCTTGGAAAATCATCAAGATCTTTTAAAGACTCATGAAAAGTTACGCTTTGAAAGGCTCAACCTTGAGCAAGAGCATGGGTTCTTAAAAGCGATCAATGATGATCTTCGCAAGAAAAGTTCTTCTTACATTGCCAAGCATTTACTCTTGTCTACTTACATGCCACAAGTTAAATCTAGCAACAAGAGTAAGACAAACTCTTCTTCTAGTAGTAAAAATAATCATGCTAAATCCAATGTTGTTGCTTCTAGTAGTTCTCTTGATTCCACTAATGATTCTCTTAGCCAAGTTACACTTGAGCAAGAAAATAGCTTATTGAAGGGAATTATAGAAAAAGGTGTTTACAAGAGCCTTGCCGAAAGTAAGCAATTTGTGGAAATTGTACGCAAGCAAGGAAGACACCGGAAGAATCAAGGAATTGGTTTTGAACGAAGGTTCAATGCCAATGGAGTTGAGTGGGAAGAAGATCAATACCCCAAGATGAAGTTTGTTCCTCAACAAGAGAAGTATTATCCTACTTCTTTCCAAGGAACACAAGCTCAAGATGATCTTCCACCACAAGACCACAAGCAAAATGGCAAGGACAACCTTCAAGAGGAGATTGATGCATTTGAAGAAGCTCCCAAAGCCTTGGTCAAGTGGGTTCCCATGACTACATCAAGTTCCACTTCATCAAGTACGACTACAAATCCAAGGATTCCCATCAAGATGGTGTGGACCACGAAGAAAAAGAACTAGAGAGTTCTTGAGTGTGACTCGGCCAACATACTTCATTCATATCTTTTGGCAAGGACATGTGCAAACAACTTCCATATCCTGCACTAGTTCAAGGAGTCACAAACCCTCTTGTTGGTAAGACAAGGGACAAGGTAACCTAATGCTTTCATGGACATCATGTAGTGACCAGACCTCAAATAGTCTGATCTCTGTGCTCCGGTGTCATCCCTGGATCAGTAATGCTGACACCACACAGTACTCGGAGGATTTATAGCAGAGTAGCAATCACACACTTATTACATCGAGTGTCTCAAAAGAGAACTTATTACAATAAATATGGCTTAAGGCCATCTAATAACGTTAACAGCGGAAGGCTTGGAAGATAAGTGAGTCCATCAACTCCAACGACATCACTGAGTATAGAACCACGACCTAAAACTCCTTAATCATCGTCTGAAAAGTTTGCAACATTAACGTTGCAGCCCAAAACGGGTCAGCACATGGAATATGCTGGCAATGTAACACATAGAGAGTAATGGAATGAAACAACTATTACTATATGCATATTTGGCTAGTGGAAAGCTCTATGGTTACAGTTTTGCGTAAAGCCAATTTTTCCCTACTTCAAAGGAATAAAATTTATTTAACTATCATGGTAGTTGTTAAACATTGAGAATGGTTGACATCATTCTCAATCCCAATTAAGCATCATCATTAAACATAACCCAACAAAATTAATTTAGAGTAACATGTTGAGATTCACATGATAATCCAAGTACTAGATACTCAAGATGTCCAAAACCGGGGACATGGCTAACCATGATTGGTTTATTACACTCTGCAGAGGTTTGCGCACTTTTCCCCCAAGACTCGATCTCCTCCGTTTGGTTTCTCGCACTACATGGTGTTTGAGAAGACGGATGACCGAGACATAGTCTTTCAGAAGCGCTAGCACCTTACGATCGGGTAGACCGTACCACCTATATCCCCTACATATGCTAGTCTACCACTGTAAGAGTTCGCATGACTTAGTCAACTATGCTAGAGCCCATAATAGCTTGTGGCTGCACACAGAAGTTTCTAGTATGAATAGTCTCATGATTCCTTTGGGGCTGGGTGGCAGTCCAAAAGAAAACAGGCAAGTCCTGGAATATCTAGGTGCCTCAATCCACGCAGATGTGTGTTTAAGTTGCCACCTTAGATAAACCATTAATTAACAAACTCACATCTGTCATGGATATCACTCACCCAATCCACGTCTACTAGCATAGCATGGCATAAGCAATCGTAGAAGTAACTCCCAAAGGTTTGATAATAATCAGGTAATAGGTACTGAAGGAAATATACCCTAGAGGCAATAATAAAGTTATTATTTATTTCCTTATATCATGATAAATGTTTATTATTCATGCTATAATTGTATTAACCACAAACATAATACATGTGTGAATACATAGAAAAACTTAGTGTCACTAGTATGCCTCTACTTGACTAGCTCGTTAATCAAAGATGGTTATGTTTCCTAATCATGAACAATGAGTTGTTATTTGATTAACGGGATCACATCATTAAGAGAATGATCTGATTGACATAACCCATTCCATTAGCTTAGCACCCGATCGTTTAGTATGTTGCTATTGCTTTCTTCATGACTTATACATGTTCCTATAACTATGAGATTATGCAACTCCCGTTTACCGGAGGAACACTTTGGGTGCTACCAAACATCACAACGTAACTGGGTGATTATAAAGGAGCATTACAGGTGTCTCCAAAGGTACATGTTGGGTAACGAGATTGAACTAGGTATAGGAATACCGACGATCGGATCTCGGGCAAGTAACATACCGATGACAAAGGGAACAACGTATGTTGTTATGCGGTCTGACCGATAAAGATCTTCGTAGAATATGTAGGAGCCAATATGGGCATCCAGGTCCCGCTATTGGTTATTGACCGGAGACGTGTCTCGGTCATGTCTACATTGTTCTCGAACCCGTAGGGTCCGCACGCTTAAGGTTACGATGACAGTTATATTATGAGTTTACATGTTTTGATGTACTGAAGGAGTTCAGAGTCCCGGATGAGATCGGGGACATGACGAGGAGTCTCGAAATGGTCGAGACGTAAAGATTCATATATTGGATGATATGGTTAGGCCAAGGGGTCAAGCCCATGAGGCTTTAGGTCGGTGCAAAAGGAGTTTTGCGGAGGCCAGGGGGCCAAACGCCGGAGACCCTGGCGTCTGGCCCCCCATGGCATCTGGGCCAGACGCCAAGGATTGTGGTGTTTGGTCCTGGAGTCCGAGTGGGACTCTTGCCTTTCGGGAAAAACCGACGTTGAGGAGGCTTTTGCTCCAAGTTTCGACCCCGGGGCTCAACATATAAATAGAGGGGCAGGGCTAGCACCAAAGACACAACAAGTTGATCCACGTGATCTATTCCTTAGCCGTGTGCGGTGCCCCCAGCCACCATAATCCTCGATAATACTGTAGCGGAGTTTAGGCGAAGCCCTGCTGCTGTAGTACATCAAGATCGTCACCACGCCGTCGTGCTGACGGAACTCTTCCCCGACACTTTGCTGGATCGGAGTCCGGGGATCGTCATCGAGCTGAACGTGTGCTCGAACTCGGAGGTGCCGTAGTTTCGGTGCTTGATCGGTCGAATCAGGAAGACGTACGACTACTTCCTCTATGTTGCGTCAACTCTTCCGCAGTCGGTCTGTGTGGGTACGTAGACAACACTCTCCCCTCTCGTTGCTATGCATCACATGATCTTGCGTGTGCGTAGGAAATTTTTTGAAATTACTACGAAACCCAACAGTGGCATCCGAGCCTAGGTTATTTATGTTGATGTTATATGCACGAGTAGAACACAAGTGAGTTGTGGGCGATATAAGTCATACTGCCTAGCAGCATGTCATACTTTTGTTCGGCGGCATTGTTGGACGAGACGACCCGGACCAACATTACGCGTACGCTTACGCGAGACCGGTTTCCCCGACGTGCTTTGCACATAGGTGGCTTGCGGGCGACTGTCTCTCCAACTTTAGTTGAACCGAGTATGGCTACGCCCGGTCCTTGCGAAGGTTAAAACGGAGTCTATTTGACAAACTATCGTTGTGGTTTTGATGCATAGGTGAGATTGGTTCTTACTTAAGCCCGTAGCAGCCACGTAAAACTTGCAACAACAAAGTAGAGGACGTCTAACTTATTTTTGCAGGGCATGTTGTGATGTGATATTGCCAAGACATGATGCTAAAATTTTATTGTATGAGATGATCATGTTTTGTAACCGAGTTATCGGCAACTGGAAGGAGCCATATGGTTGTCGCTTTATTGTATGCAATGAAATCGCGATGTAATGCTTTACTTTATTACTAAGAGGTAGTGATAGTCGTGGAAGCATAAGATTGGCGAGACGACAACGATGCTACGATGGAGATCAAGGTGTCGCGCCGGTGACGATGGTGATAATGACAGTGCTTCGGAGATGAAGATCACAGGCACAAGATGATGATGGCCATATCATATCACTTATATTGATTGCATGTGATGTTTATCTTTTATGCATCTTATCTTGCTTTGATTGACGGTAGCATTATAAGATGATCTCTCACTAATTATCAAGAAGTGTTCTCCCTGAGTATGCACCGTTGCCAAAGTTCGTCGTGCCCAGACACCACGTGATGATCGGGTGTGATAAGCTCTACGTCCATCTACAACGGGTGCAAGCCAGTTTTGCCCACGCAGAATACTCGGGTTATACTTGACGAGCCTAGCATATGCAGATATGGCCTCGGAACATGGAGACCGAAAGGTCGAGCGTGAATCATATAGTAGATATGATCAACATAGTGATGTTCACCAATGAAACTACTCCATCTCACGTGATGATCGGACATGGTTTAGTTGATTTGGATCACGTGATCACTTAGAGGATTAGAGGGATTTCTATCTAAGTGGGAGTTCTTAAGTAATATGATTAATTGAACTTAAATTTATCATGAACTTAGTCCTGGTAGTATTTTGCAAATTATGTTGTAGATCAATAGCTTGCGTTGTAGCTTCCCTGTGTTTATTTTGATATGTTCCTAGAGAAAATTGTGTTGAAAGATGTTAGTAGCAATGATGCGGATTGGATCCGTGATCTGAGGTTTATCCTCATTGCTGCACAGAAGAATTATGTCCTTGATGCACCGCTAGGTGACAGACCTATTGCAGGAGCAGATGCAGACGTTATGAACGTTTGGCTAGCTCAATATGATGACTACTTGATAGTTTAGTGCACCATGCTTAATGGCTTAGAATCGGGACTTCAAAGACATTTTGAACGTCATGGAGCATATGAGATGTTCCAGGAGTTGAAGTTAATATTTCATGCAAATACCTGAATTGAGAGATATGAAGTCTCCAACAAGTTCTATAGCTAAAAGATGGAGGAGAATCGCTCAACTAGTGAGCATATGCTCAGATTGTCTGAGTACTACAATCGCTTGAATCAAGTGGGAGTTAATCTTCCAGATAAGATAGTGATTGACAGAATTCTCTAGTCACCATCACCAAGTTAGTAGAAACTTCGTGATGAACTATGATATGCAAGGGATAACGGAAACGATTCCCAAGCTCTTCGTAATGCGGAAATTGACGAAGGTAGAAATCGAGAAAAACATCAAGTGTTGATGGTAGACAAGACCACTAGTTTCAAGAAAAGGGCAGAGGGAAGAAAAGGAACTTCAAGAAGAATGGAAAGCAAGTTGCTGCTCAAGTGAAGAATCCCAAGTCTGGTCCTAAGCCTGAGACTAAGTGTTTCTACTGCAAAGGGACTGGTCACTGGAAGCGGAACTACCCCAAGTGATTGGCAGATAAGAAGGATGGCAAAGTGAACATAAGTATATTTGATATACATGTTATTGATGTTTACTTTACTAGTGTTTATAGCAACCCCTTAGTATTTGATACTAGTTCAGTTGCTAAGATTAGTAACTCGAAACGGGAGTTGCAGAATAAACAGAGACTAGTTAAGGGCGAAGTGATGATGTGTGTTGGAAGTGGTTCCAAGATTGATATGATCATCATCGCACACTCCCTATACTTTCGGGATTAGTGTTGAACCTGAATAAGTGTTATTTGGTGTTTGCGTTGAGCATGAATATGATTTGATCATGTTTATTGTAATACGGTTATTCATTTAAGTAAGAGAATAAATTGTTGTTCTGTTTACATGAATAAAACCTTATATGGTTAAACACCCAATGAAAATAGTTTGTTGGATCTCGATCGTAGTGATACACATAATCATAATATTGAAACCAAAAGATGCAAAGTTAATAATGATAGTGCAACTTATTTGTGGCACTGCCGTTTAGGTCATATTGGTGTAAAGCGCATGAAGAAACTCCATGCTGATGGAATTTTGGAATCACTTGATTATGAATCACTTGATGCTTGCGAACCATGCCTCATGGGCAAGATGACTAAGACTCCGTTCTCCGGAGCGAGCAACTGACTTATTGGAAATAGTACATACTGATGTATGCGGTCCGATGAGTGTTAAGGCTCATGGCAAGTATCGTTATTTTCTGATCTTCACAGATGATTTGAGCAGATATGAGTATATCTACTTGATGAAACATAAGTCTGAAACATTTGAAAAGTTCAAAGAATGTTAGAGTGAAGTGGAAAATCATCGTGACAAGAAAATAAAGTTTCTACGATCTGATCGCGGAGACAAATATTTGAGTTACGAGTTTGGTCTTCAATTAAAACAAATGTGGAATAGTTTCACAAACTCATGCCACATGGAACACCACAGCATAATGGTGTGTCCGAACATCATAACCGTACTTTATTGGATATAGTGCAATCTATGATGTCTCTTACCGATCTACCACTATCGCTTTGGGGTTATGCATTAGAGACAGCTGCATTCACGTTAAATAGGGCACCATCTAAGTCCGTTGAGATGACACAATCTGAACTGTGGTTTGGCAAGAAACCAAAGTTGTCGTTTCTTAAAGTTTGGGACTGCGACGCTTATGTGAAAAAGTTTCAACATGATAAGCTCGAACCCAAATTAGAGAAGTAAATCTTCATAGGATATCCAAAGGAAACTATTGGATACACCTTCTATCACAGATCCGAAGGCAAGACTTTTGTTGCTAAATTCGGAAACTTTCTAGAGAAGGAGTTTCTCTCGAAAGAAGTGAGTGGGAGGAAAGTAAAAAAACTTGATAAGGTAACTGTACCTGCTCCCTTATTGGAAAGTAGTTCATCACAGAAATCTGTTCCTGTGACTACTACACCAATTAGTGAGGAAGCTAATGATGATGATCATGTAACTTCAGATCAAGTTACTACCGAATCTCACAGGTAAACCAGAGTGAGATCCGCACCAGAGTGGTACGGTAATCCTGTTCTAGAAGTCATGTTACTAGACCATGACGAACTTGCGAAATATGAGGAAGCGATGATGAGCCTAGATTCCGCAAAAATGGCTTGAGGCCATGAAATCTGAGATGGGATCCATGTATGAGAACAAAGTATAGACTTTGGTTGACTTGCCCGATGATTGGCAAGCCATAGAAAATAAATGGATTTTCAAGAGGAAGACGGACGCTGATAGTAGTGTTACTATCTACAAAGCTAGAATTGTCGCAAAAGGTTTTCGACAAGTTCAAGGCGTTGACTACGATGAGATTTTCTCACTCGTATCAATGCTTAAGTCTGTCCGAATCATGTTAGCAATTGCCGCATTTTATGAAATCTGGCAAATGGATAAACAAAACTGCATTCCTTAATGGATTTACTAAAGAAGAGTTGTATACGATGCAACCAGAAGGTTTTGTTGATCCAAAGGGAGCTAACAAAGTGTGCAAGCTCCAGCGATCCATTTATGGACTGGTGCAAGCCTCTCGGAGTTGGAATAAACGTTTTGATAGTGTGATCAAAGCATTTGGTTTTATACAAACTTTTGGAGAAGCCTGTATTTACAAGAAAGTGAGTGGGAGCACTACAGCATTTCTGATAAGTATATGTGTATGACATATTGTTAATCGGAAATAATGTAGAATTATTCTGCAAAGCATAAAGGAGTGTTTGAAAGGAATTTTTCAAAGAAAACCTCGGTGAAGCTGCTTACATATTAAGCATCAAAATCTATAGAGATAGATCAAGACACTTGATAAGTTTTCTCAATGAGTACGTACCTTGACAATATTTTGAAGTAAGTTCAAAAATGGAACAGTCAAAGAAATAGTTCTTGGCTGTGTTACAAGGTATGAAATTGAGTAAGACTCAAAGCCCGACCACGGCAGAAGATAGAAAGAGAATGAAAGTCATTCCCTATGCCTTGGCCATAGGTTCTATAAAGTATGTCATGCTGTATACCAGATCTATTGTATACCCTGCACTGATTTGGCAAGGGAGTACAATAGTGATCTAGGAGTAGATCACTAGACAGCAGTCAGAATTATCCTTAGTGAAATAAGGATATGTTTCTCGATTATGGACGTGACAAAAGGTTCGTCGTAAAAAGTTATGTCGATGCAGGTTTTGACACGGATCTGGATGACTCTAAGTCTCGATCTAGATACATATTGAAAGTGGGAGAAATTAGCTAAAGTAGCTCCGTGCAGAGCATTGTAGACATAGAAAATTGCAAAATACATAACGGATCTGAATGTGAAAGACCGTTGACTAAGATTCTCTCACAAGCAAAACATGATCACACCTTTGTACTCTTTGGGTGTTAATCACATAGCGATGTGAACTAGATTATCGAATCTAGTAAACCCTTTGGGTATTGGTCACATGGCGATGTGAACTATGGGTGTTAATCACATGATGATGTGAACTATCGATGTTAATCACATGATGATGTGATCTAGATTATTGACTCTAGTGCAAGTGGGAGACTGAAGGAAATATGCCCTAGAGGCAATAATAAAGTTATTATTTATTTCCTTATATCATGATAAATGTTTATTATTCATGCTATAATTGTATTAACCGGAAACATAATACATGTGTGAATACATAGACAAACTTAGTGTCACTAGTATGCCTCTACTTGACTAGCTCGTTAATCAAAGATGGTTATGTTTCCTAACCATGAACAATGAGTTGTTATTTGATTAACGGGATCACATCATTAAGAGAATGATCTGATTGACATGACCCATTCCATTAGCTTAGCACCCGATCGTTTAGTATGTTGCTATTGCTTTCTTCATGACTTATACATGTTCCTATAACTATGAGATTATGCAACTCCCGTTTACCGGAGGAAAACTTTGGGTGCTACCAAACGTCACAACGTAACTGGGTGATTATAAAGGAGCATTACAGGTGTCTCCAAAGGTACATGTTGGGTTGGCGTATTTCGAGATTAGGATTTGTCACTCCGATTGTCGGAGAGGTATCTCTGGGCCCTCTCGGTAATGCACATCACTTAAGCCTTGCAAGCATTGCAACTAAATGAGTTAGTTGCGGGATGATGTATTACAGAACGAGTAAAGAGACTTGCCGGTAACGAGATTGAACTAGGTATAGGAATACCGACGATCGAATCTCGGGCAAGTAACATACCGATGACAAAGGGAACAACGTATGTTGTTATGCGGTCTGACCGATAAAGATGTTCATAGAATATGTAGGAGCCAATATGGGCATCCAGGTCCCGCTATTGGTTATTGACCGGAGACGTGTCTCGGTCATGTCTACATTGTTCTCGAACCCGTAGGGTCCGCACGCTTAAGGTTACGATGACAGTTATATTATGAGTTTACATGTTTTGATGTACCGAAGGAGTTCGGAGTCCCGGATGAGATCGGGGACATGACGAGGAGTCTCGAAATGGTCGAGACGTAAAGATTCATATATTGGATGATATGGTTAGGCCAAGGGGTCAAGCCCATGAGGCTTTAGGTCAGTGCAAAAGGAGTTTTGCGGAGGCCAGGGGGCCAAACGCCGGAGACCCTGGCGTCTGGCCCTGGGCCAGACGCCAAGGATTGTGGCGTTTGGTCCTGGAGTCCGAGTGGGACTCTTGCCTTTCGGGAAAAACCGACTTTGAGGAGGCTTTTGCTCCAAGTTTCGACCCCGGGGCTCAACATATAAATAGAGCGGCAGGGCTAGCACCGAAGACACAACAAGTTGATCCACGTGATCTATTCCTTAGCCGTGTGCGGTGCCCCCAGCCACCATAATCCTCGATAATACAGTAGCGGAGTTTAGGTGAAGCCCTGCTGCTATAGTACATCAAGATCGTCACCACGCCATCGTGCTGATGGAACTCTTCCCCGACACTTTGCTGGATCGGAGTCCGGGGATCGTCATCGAGCTAAACGTGTGCTCGAACTCGGAGGTGCCGTAGTTTTGGTGCTTGATCGGTCGGATTGGGAAGACGTACGACTACTTCCTCTATGTTGCGTCAACGCTTCCGCAGTCGGTCTGCGTGGGTACGTAGACAACACTCTCCCCTCTCGTTGCTATGCATCACATGATCTTGCGTGTGCGTAGGAAATTTTTTAAAATTACTACGAAACCCAACAGGTACTACCTCATCTACTTCCCATCCCACAATTTAATTACATCCTAATCATGCAATGTATGAGGGTTGATCTAATGCAATAAAACTGGGTAGTAGAAAAGGTATGATCAAAGTGTTACTTGCCTTGCTGATGATCCGCGAAACCTAGAGATTCGAAGTAACAAGCGGCGCACTCCGGGTATTCTATCGCAGACAAACAAACAAGCATACAATAAGTACTCATCTAATGCAAGGGTAAAACTCAAATAAGAGATCTAACCAGAAGGTTCAACTTAAGAACTCCGGTTGGCAAAAAGAATCAAATCGAACAACGCAACGAAAATCAAACGGCGAAAGAAAACAACTTCGTTCGAGTAATCTGGATATAGGGCAAATTTTACAGTAGCAAAATCGTGTTTAAGTTGGTTAAATGGATACAGGGTTTCAAGATGAAACTCCAGGCGCTTGAATCACCTCATTCCGATAAACGAGTGAAAAGTTATACTAAAAAGAAAATCGGATCAGGAATCACGATCAGAAAAATCGCGGATTTAATCCGAGAAAAAGAAAAACGATGAACGCTCGCTAGAACGAACGGACGGACGAACGCTCGCTATTTAAATAAACCGGAAAAACCGATCTATTTAAAAAAACCGAATCTAAAAAACCGTCGGAAAAACCGATGAAAAAACCGATCTAAATTTTTTTCTAAAAAAAACCAATGGCACGGAAGTCGAGGCGGCGGCGAACCTTGGCGGCGGCAGCGGCGCGGGGCGGCGGCGGTGGCGCGTGGTGCGGGGCGGGCGGCTGGGGTGGCTAGGGTTCTCCAGGGGGGGCTCGGCCGGCTTTTAAAGCCTGCCGGGCCAGAGTCCTATCCGGACACGGCCCGGTTAGGTCGGTTCACTTTTTTTTAATTATTCCACTCGGAAGAAAAATAAAAAGAAATACTAAACGGACTCCAAAAATTCCGAAATAAATTTTCACGGGCTTCTAAAATCAAGCAGCACAAGGTGAACATTTATTTGGGACCTAAATGCAATTTTGAAAAACGCACATTTTTCCTAAATTCAAATAAAACACCGAAAAACTCCGAAATAAAATCTTATTTGATTTTATTATTAAATCCTCAATATTTCTTTATTTTGGGAAAGTCATTTTATTCCCTCTATCATATTTTTGTAATAGAAATAATTGATGATAAAATAAATAAAATCAAATGATCCTATTGTAAAAATTTGAGAGAACTCAAATATGAAAATAACGAAATCCCTTACTCTCTCCGTGGGTCCTTGAGTTGCATAGAATTTCTAGTATCAAAACCAAAAGCAAAATAAAATATGATATGCAATGATGATCTAATGTATAACATTCCAAATTGAAAATTTGGGATGTTACAAACCTACCCCCCTTAAGATGAATCTCGCCCTCGAGATTCGGGTTGGCTAGAAAATAGGTGAGGGTGGTCCTTGAGCAAATCTTCCTCTCGTTCCCAGGTGGCTTCATCTTCCATGTGGTGGCTCCACTGAACTTTGCAAAACTTGATAACCTTGCTGCGAGTGACTCGACTGGCAAACTCGAGAATCTTAATTGGTTTCTCCTCGTAGGTCAAATCGTTATCCAACTGAATAGTTTCCAAAGGCACTGTATCTCTCAACGGTATGTCAGCCATCTCCGCGTGACATTTCTTTAACTGAGAAACATGGAACACATCATGAACTCCTGACAATCCTTCAGGCAATTCCAACTTGTAGGCTACTTCTCCCATATGCTCCAAAACTCGATATGGTCCTACAAATCGTGGCGCTAACTTCCCTTTAACTCCAAAATGCTTTGTTCCCCGAAGTGGAGATACTCAAAGATAAGCTCTATCTCCAACTTCGTAAACTGTCTCCTTACGTTTAGAATCTGCATAACTCTTCTGCCTGGACTGGGCTACCTTGAGCCTATCGCGAATCAACTTCACCTTTTGTTCAGGCTCTTTAATCAAGTCAGGTCCAAACAACTGGTGGTCTCCAACTTCGTCCCATGACAACGGTGTCCTGCACCTCCTTCCATACAAGGCTTCGAAAGGGGCCATCTTTAAAATGGTTTGGTAACTGTTGTTGTAAGAGAACTCTGCATATGGAAAATTATCGTCCCAACTAGATCCATAATCTAGCGCACAAGCTCTCAGCATATCCTCCAAAATCTGATTTACTCTCTCGGTCTGTCCATCTGTATGTGGATGAAAAGCTGTACTGAATTCTAGCCTGGTACCCAAAGTTTCGTGCAACTGCTTCCAGAACCTTGAGGTAAACTGGGTTCCTCTATCTGATACGATACTCCTTGGAACTCCATGCAGACATACGATCCTGGTCATGTATATCTTTGCCAACTTAGCACTGGTGTAAGTGGTCTTTACTAGGATGAAATGAGCTAATTTTGTCAATCGATCAACTACAACCCAAATCGAGTCATAGCCTACACGAGTCCTGGGTAATCCCGTGATAAAATCCATGCCTATCTTATCCCACTTCCATTCGGGTATCGGCAATGGTTGTAACCATCCTGCTGGCTTCTGATGCTCTTCCTTTACTCTCTGACATACATCACAAACTGCTACATACTCCGCAATATCCTTCTTCATTCTGGTCCACCAGAAAATATCCTTCAAATGCAAATACATCTTGGTATTTCCTGGGTGAATCGAATACGGTCAATCATGTGCCTCTTGCAAAATCAACTTCCTGATCTCCGGGTCATTGGGCACGTAAACACGGTCTTCAAACCATAGGGTGTCGTGCTCGTCCTCACGAAATCCTTTAGCTTTTCCTTTGCTCAGTTTCTCCCTTATAGCGGCAATCTCTTTGTCAGTTTTCTTAGCTTCCCTGATTTTATCCATCAAAGTTGACTGAATCTCCAATGCTGCTACATAGCCTCTCGGAACTATTTCCAAACATAGTTCACGAAGATTATCTGCTAACTCCTTGGGTATTTCTCCCGTCATTAACGTATTGACATGGCTCTTACGGCTTAATGCGTCAGCTACTACATTAGCCTTTCCGGGGTGATAATGCAATTTCATATCATAATCCTTGATAAGCTCCAACCATCTCCTTTGTCTAAGATTCAACTCCTTCTGTGTGAAAATGTACTTCAAACTCTTATGATCCGTGTACACCTCACAATGATTTCCAATGAGGAAATGTCTCCATGTTTTCAATGCATGCACTACGGCTGCTAACTCCAAATCATGCGTGGCATAATTCAACTCATGGGGCTTCAGTTGTCTTGAGGCATATGAAACAACTCTCCCTTCCTGCATAAGCACTGCTCCAAGTCCTCAACGTGAAGCGTCGCAATACACCTCATAATCTTTGGTCTGGTCTGGCAAAATCAACACTGGTGAGGTAACCAAACGTTTCTTCAACTCCTGGAAACTAGCCTCACATTCCTCCGTCCATATGAACTTGGTATCTTTCTTCAACAACTCGGTCATAGGCTTCGCAATCTTTGAGAAATTCTCAATAAATCTCCGGTAGTATCCTGCGAGTCCAAGAAAACTCCGGATCTCTCCAACTGTTGTCGGTGCTTCCCATTTAGTCACGGTATAAACTTTAGTGGGATCTACTGCTATTCCTTCTCCGGATATAACATGTCCGAGAAATCCTACTTCCTTTAACCAAAACTCACATTTGCTGAACTTGGCATATAATTGATGTTCTCTGAGCTTTCCAAGTACCAAACGCAAATGCTCCTTATGCTCCTCTTCATTCTTCGAATAAACCAGGATATCATCAATGAACACTACGACGAACTTATCCAGAAACTCCATAAACACTTTGTTCATCATGTTCATAAAATAGGCAGGTGCGTTAGTTAGACCAAATGACATAACGGTATACTCGTACAGCCCATACCTGGTGGTAAAAGCTGTCTTCGGAATATCCTGTTCTCGAATCTTCAACTGGTGGTATCCTGATCGCAGATAGATCTTGGAAAATACCTTAGGTCCTTGCAATCGATCAAACAGATCATTGATCATTGGTAGTGGGTACTTGTTCTTGATCGTTACTTCGTTCAATCCTCGATAATCAACAACCATCCTTAACGATCCATCCTTCTTCTCCACTAGAAGTACTGGTGATCCCCAAGGCGAAGAACTTGGGCGAATATATCCCTTATCCAGTAACTCCTTAATCTGCTTCTTAATTTCCACCAAATCCTTTGCTGGCATCCTATATGGTCTCTTTCATATTAGCCCTGTCCCTGGCAATATAGCTCAATCAAAAACTCGAAATCTCTATCCGGTGGCATGCCTGGCAACTCCTCTGGAAATACTTCAGGGAAATCCCTTACCACTGGTACTTCCTCCTGCACAACTCCTATTAAGCAATTTACTTGAGTCCTCTTCGGCACATGTCGGGATACATACTTCATCCTTCTCCCTTCTGGTATGGTAAGCAAAATTGACTTACTAGCGCATTCAATATTCCCTTCATACTTTGATAACCAATCCATGCCTAATATCACATCCAATCCTTGAGATTCCAATACTATTAGGTCTGAGGGAAAAACATAGTTACCAATCCTTAATGGTAACCGATCACACCATAGACTAGCCACATACTCTGCTCCAGGCGAGGTTACTAACATGGGTGACCTAAGGGCTTGGGTTGATAGGTTGTACTTATCCACAAATCCCCTTGAGATGTATGAATGCGATGCACCAGTATCAAAAAGAATGAGTGTAGTAAATGACTTAACCAAAAACTTACCTATTACTGCATCGGGCTGAGCTTCAACCTCCTCAACGCTAACGTGGTTCACCTATCCCTTGTTGAAAGGGTTCGGCTTCTTCCCAGAACTTCCATTGCCATTTTGGCCTTCATGACATTCATTTGCATAATGTCCGGTCTTTAAACACTTAAAGCAAGTGACTTGGCTCAGGTCCTTCTTGGCTGGGGTTGATGCGTTGGTGCGGTTCTGGCCGTTGCTTCCTCCATTCCCATTACCATTATTGGTGCCATTGTGATTGTGCGAGCTACCTCCTCCATGGGTATGCTGAAAATGTCCTCCCGGTCTAGGGGTAAAACGTGGCTTCTGCTGAGCTCCTGAATTGTATTTCCCTTGTCCATACTTCCTCTTGCGATTCTCAATTTGCTACTGCTTCCCTTCAATCATAAGAGCACGATCTACCAACTCCTGGTAGTTGTTTAAGGTTGCTACCATCAACTGCATGCTCAACTCATCATTTAGTCCTTCCAGAAACTTCTCCTGCTTAGCTGCATCCGTAGCGACGTCATCTGGGGCATAACGTGCTAACTTACTATAGTCCTCCACATACTGGCCAACTGTCCGTCCTCCTTGGTGTAAGTTGCAAAACTCACGCTTCTTCATGGCCATAGCTCCTGCTGAAACATGTGCAGTACGGAAAGCCTGCTGAAACTGGTCCCATGTGACAGTGTCGACTGGGAAAGTGGCTGTGAAATTCTCCCACCATGATGCTGCGGGTCCTTCTAACTGATGTGCGGCAAACTTCACCTTCTCTGCATCTGTGCATCCTGCCGTGGTCAACTCCCTAGCGGTCTTGCGGAGCCAATCATCTGCTACTATCGGCTCGATGCTACTGGAAAACACCGACGGATTAAGCCTAAGAAAAGGGGCTAAGTGATCAACAGGTGGTGGTGGTGGGGGGTTGTTGTTGTTGTTCCCTTGATTCTGATTCTGGACTAGCAACTGCATCAATGTGTTCTGCTGCTGGATCAACTGGGTGAGCTCCGGTGGAAAGGCAAATCCGGGGTCATGTCTCGGAGGCATCTGAGGGTTTAGAAAAGATAAGATGTAAGAATAGAGGGGGTCTAAAGAGAAAACACTACCCATATGCACATGAGGCAAAATCAAACAATTCACTTCATTCAATCAAACAAGGGCATACAATCGATCTATCTATCGCAAAAGTGCTCGGACTACTATATTTACATGGTGGACTACTACTACTGATGATGTAGTCTTCCGGGCTAATCTCCTTGGGTTCTTCGTCTTCCTCTACTGGCGTAGGGCCTCCCATAAATATTGCATTCTTCTTGATTAGGTCGTCATTCTTCTCCACCAATACTTCAATTTCGTCTTCATAATCTTCACGTGTAGCCTTGAGTTCTTCCTCCAGTTCCTTGATTCTAGTCTTAGCCTTCTTCAGATCTATCATGTCGGCGCACATCTGGTTCTCCTGTCGTCGAATGTGCTGGTTTATCTCCTGGATAAAAGCTGCGATTGATCTATCCTTCCTGGTGCTGATCATCTCCCAGTGCTCATCTCGGCACCCACAAATCTGGTAGATAGTATCCTTGAGAACATTGCGGTAGACTTCTCCAATGCGTCCCATGGCGATGTGAGCTGCCATGCTCTGTCCTAGACTCCAAGTTGGTGCATCAAAAGAAAACTCTATGGGCTCAGTGACTGGCATGAACGTCCTTCCTGGAATTTGAACTTGAATCATCTAGCGCTCTTCTTCAGGTAAAGTGGCGTTGTAGGTTCCGGTGAAGCTTGGTACTCCTATGTTCAGGTATCTAGTGACTTCCTTCAAGTGACGTCCAAAGGGTGTATCTTCATCCGGTTGCGTGAAATTGTTCCTTGCATCCGCCATCCTAAAGAGTAGAAAAGATGAGAGGTCAGAAGAGAAGAGAGTGAATAGTGATCTAGGTCTCTTAGCTTAGTGGTCGTGTCCTACAGTCAGCGTGTGCTCTGATACCATATCTGTAGCGACCAGACCTCAAACAGTCTGATCTCTGTGCTCCGGTGTCATCCCTGGATCAGTAATGCTGACACCACACATTACTCGGAGGATTTATAGCAGAGTAGCAATCACACACTTATTACATCGAGTGTCTCAAAAGAGAACTTATTACAATAAATATGGCTTAAGGCCATCTAATAACGATAACAGCGGAAGGCTTGGAAGATAAGTGAGTCCATCAACTCCAACGGCATCACTGAGTATAGAACCATGACCTAAAACTCCTTAATCGTCGTCTGAAAAGTCTGCAACATTAATGTTGCAGCCCGAAACGGGTCAGCACATGGAATATGCTGGCAATGTAACACATAGAGAGTAATGGAATGAAACAACTATTACTATATGCATATTTGGCTGGTGGAAAGCTCTATGGTTACAATTTTGCGTAAAGCCAATTTTTCCCAACTTCAAAGGAATAAAATTTATTTAACTATCATGGCAGTTGTTAAACATTGAGAATGGTTGACAGCATTCTCAATCCCAATTAAGCATCATCATTAAACATAACCCAACAAAATTAATTTAGAGTAACATGTTGAGGTTCACATGATAATCCAAGTACTAGATACTCAAGATGTCCATAACCGGGGACACGGCTAACCATGATTATTTTATTACAATCTGCAGAGGTTTGCGCACTTTTCCCCACAAGACTCGATCGCCTCCGTTTGGTTTCTCACACTACATGGTGTTTGAGAAGACGGATGACCGAGACATTGTCTTTCAGAAGCGCTAGCACCTTACGCTCGGGTAGACCGTACCACCTACATCCCCTACATATGCTAGTCTACCACTGTAAGAGTTCGCATGACTTAGTCAACTATGCTAGAGCCCATAATAGCTTGTGGCTGCACACGGAAGTTTCTAGTATGAATAGTCTCATGATCCCTTTGGGCCTGGGTGGCGGTCCAAAAGAAAACAGGCAAGTCCTGGAATATCCAGGTGCCTCAATCCACCCAGATGTGTGTTTAAGTTGCCACCTTAGATAAACCATTAATTAACAAACTCACATCTGTCATGGATATCACTCACCCAATCCACGTCTACTAGCATAGCATGGCATAAGCAATCGTAGAAGTAACTCCCAAAGGTTTGATAATAATCAGGTAATAGGTACTACCTCATCTACTTCCCATCCCACAATTTAATTACATCCTAATCATGCAATGTGTGAGGGTTGATCTAATGCAATAAAACTGGGTAGTAGAAAAGGTATGATCAAAGTGTTACTTGCCTTGCTGATGATCCGCGAAACCTAGAGATTCGAAGTAACAAGCGGCGCACTCCGGGTATTCTATCGCAGACAAAAAACAAGCATACAATAAGTACTCATCTAATGCACGGGTAAAACTCAAATAAGAGATCTAACCAGAAGGTTCAACTTAAGAACTCCGGTTGGCAAAAAGAATCAAATTGAACAAAGCAACGAAAATCAAACGGCGAAAGAAAACAACTTCGTTCGAGTAATCTGGATCTAGGGCAAATTTTACAGTAGCAAAATCTTGTTTAAGTTGGTTAAACGGATAGAGGGTTTCGAGATGAAACTCCAGGCGCTTGAATCGCCGGATTCCGATAAACGAGCGAAAAGTTATACTAAAAAGAAAATCGGATCAGGAATCGCGATAAAAAAAATCGCGGATTTAATCCGAGAAAAAGAAAAACGACGAACGCTCGCTAGAACGAATGAAAGGACGAACGCTCGCTATTTAAATAAACCGGAAAAACTGATCTATTTAAAAAAACCAAATCTAAAAAAACCGACGAAAAAACCGATCTTAATTTGTTTTAAAAAAACCTATGGCACAGAAGTCGAGGCGGCGGCGAACCTCGGCGGCAGCGGCATCCGGCGGCGGCGCGTGGGGCGGGGCGGGCGGCTGGGGCGGCTAGGGTTCTCCCAGGGGGGCTGGGCCGGCTTTTAAAGCCTGCCGGGCCAGAGTCCTATCCGGACACGGCCCGGTTAGGTCGGTTCACTTTTTTAATTATTCCGCTCGTAAGAAAAATAAAAAGAAATACTAAATGGACTCCAAAAATTCCGAAATAAATTTTCACGGGAAAATCAAGCCGCACAAGGTGAACATTTATTTGGGACCTAAATGCAATTTTGAAAAACACACATTTTTCCTAAATTCAAATAAAATACCGAAAAACTCTGAAATAAAATCTTATTTGATTTTATTATTAAATCCTCAATATTTCTTTATTTTGGGAAAGTCATTTTATTCCCTCTCTCATATTTTTGTAATAGAAATAATTGATTATAAAATAAATAAAATCAAATGATCCTATTCTCAAAATTTGAGAGAACGGAAATATGAAAATAATGAAATCCCCAACTCTCTCCGTGGGTCCTTGAGTTGCGTAGAATTTCTAGGATCAAAACCAAAAGCAAAATAAAATATGATATGCAATGATGATCTAATGTATAACATTCCAAATTGAAAATTTGGGATGTTACACATCATCTTATGTGAACATCACTCTATGTCTATGGATATCCTTGTTTGTTCCTTGTTGGACTAACCCGTCTAGGTATTGAAAGTGCAACTCACTCCAATGGATTGCTCCAAATGATCTACATCAACATTGAGCATCTACATATTCAACACCTACATGAAGTCATCATCGACAAAACCCAAGGTTAGTTCATCCCTCTTAGGGGGGATATCACATCTAGGGGAGCTTTACTCTAATCAATTGAGCTAAAGCAACTCTAATGGTGTGAACACAACAATGCTTTATGTAAAAGTGGCAACCCCACTTGTTCTTAAACGATGAGTATGACCTACGATCAAATGTTCTCATTTGACTCCTCAGTCAATATACTCATATATAGATGACCTAGTCATCGCCAATTTCTTGATAGATGCTAGAGTGTTTGTGCATGCTTTGCCACATATTATATTTGCCATTTTATTGTGTGAGCATGTTGGTTGCATATTTTACTCATTCGAGGACATCCACTTCTTATTTTGATTGTTTGGCGTTTTTCTCTTTTGACAAGTGGATGGAAAAGAGTGCCTAAGAACCTCCTCTAGCTATCTATGCTTTTCTCTTCTCAAACACTATTCATGCTACATCACAAAGTTTGATCAAGTCAGATTCGAACCACTCTGTGTGAGGATCACTCGGAGTCCCCGATTCGTCATAGACTTAAACTTCCAAAACCTCTTTGTGCATTTCGGTATGGTCGAGTCATCCACTTCAGTCACACCGAGTTCACTAAGTTGATCTAGGTTTTCCATCTCGGTGCCACTGAGTTGTTCCACTCGGTCACACCGGCAGGGTCAGGATATATATACCCACGGGTGAGGTTTTCGAAATTTCTTCAAACTCCGCAGCCCACGCGTGTGTCCTGCTCTACCTCCTCAGGTCTTCGGATCGTCTCCTCGCTGCCGGCGACCTCCCGCCGCTGGTTTCTATCACCGTCAATGGAAATCTGCTCCGCCATTGCCGCCGTAGCGAACCTCCGCCGAACTAGGGTATGGGTTCGACTCTATGTGCTAATTCCTTAACTTTGATTCATAGCACATTACTTTGCCATGATCATGACCACGTATGCAAACAATCCATCCACTGAAAACTTCCTTTAGGTTAGATTGGATTTGAAAATTTAGGGTTAGGTCTCCGTCGGACTCATCTCAGACCGACCAAATTGTAGAAATCGGTATCACCTATTTGGCTTAGGCCATAGCACATGCATTTTCGGTCTGACCGAAAATTGCAAATCGGTGTGACCAAGTTCGATTCTCTATGAAACCCTAGCAGTCTCGGTGCCACCGAACTGTTACTCGGTCTGACCGAGTTCACTAGTTTAGGTTCCAAAAGCTGCTTCGGTATCACCGAGTTTATCAAATCGGTAGCTCCGAAATGCTTTCTGTGGAGAACTAAAACTAAGTTTTTAAGTCATATGTTTTGCAAAAATTCTGTACTTTGTGATGCTCATCCACTCTACCTCATCTACATCTATTCATAGGGTTTGTTGTCAGTGATTGCCAAGATGTCTGACCAAAGTGGTAGTCAGAACAAATCTGAGGAACATGTGCAATTGAGTGAGGGTTCAGATCCCTCAAGCAACTATGATGAGGGCAGTAGAAGCACACCGAGTAACTTGCCCAAGGCATCCACTAGAGCAAGGAAGAAGAAAACCTCAGACTCTGAGGATGAAGATTATGTGGCTATTGAGGATGAGGCCACCTCAAAGAAGAAAGTGCTGAAGAAGGAGTATGGGTCAGCTGCTACAACAAAGCCATGGATGCACAAGAAGGCACCTGCCAAGAGAATGCCAACATCCAAGCCTAGGAATGTAGGCTTGGAAGAAACTATGGAGTTCACTCTTGAACCCAAAGAGGCTGGACAAGGCAAGAAGAGAAAGGAGAGAGTCAAGAAGACCACTTCTAGAGTTCTAGGGAGATCATCCATGTTTAAGGATCCAGCAGAAGAAGAGGAAGAGGAAGAGGATGCTCCAGCACCCAAAGCTCAGAAGCTAATGGGAGATGCTATTAAGTCAGGGGCTACAACATCAAATCCCAAGTCTGCTCCCAAAGCTCAAGCTCAGAAGTCAAAGCCCAAGAGGAACTAGAAGTATTCCTCCTGAAGAGAAGAACACAGGCCCCAATGCCTCAAGCTGAAGAAGAGGATGATGAGTCTCTTGTTTTCAGGAAATTGAAACCCAAGATCCCAGACCACAACGATGCTCATTGCTACCTCTTGAGCACTGTGTTGGATTTCCTTGAAGAGGAAAGGATGATGTAGCAAAGTAGCGTAAGTATTTCCCTCAGTTTTTGAGAACCAAGGTATCAATCCAGTAGGAGGCTGCGCGCGCGTCCCTAGTATCTGTACAAAACAAATAACTCCTCGCAACCAACGCGATAAGGGGTTGTCAATCCCTTCGCGGTCACTTACGAGAGTGAGATCTGATAGATATGATAAGATAATATTTTTGGTATTTTTATGATAAAGATGCAAAGTAAAAAAGGAAATAACTAAGTATTGGAAGATTAATATGATGAAGATAGACCCGGGGGCCATAGGTTTCACTAGTGGCTTCTCTCAAGAGCATAAGTATTTTACGGTGGGTGAACGAATTACTATTGAGCAATTGACAGAATTGAGCATAGTTATGAGAATATCTAGGTATGATCATGTATATAGGCATCACGTCCGAGACAAGTAGACCGACTCCTGCCTGCATCTACTACTATTACTCCACTCATCGACCGCTATCCAGCGTGCATCTAGAGTATTAAGTTCATGAAAACAGAGTAACGCCTTAAGCAAGATGACATGATGTAGTGGGATAAATTCATGCAATATGATAAAAAAACCCATCTTATTATCCTCGATGGTAACAATACAATACGTGCCTTGCTGCCCCTACTGTCACTGGGAAAGGACACCGCAAGATTGAACCCAAAGCTAAGCACTTCTCCCATTGCAAGAAAGATCAATCTAGTAGGCCAAAACAAACTAATAATTCAAAGAGACTTGCAAAGATAACCAATCATACATAAAAGAATTCAGAGAAGATTCAAATATTGTTCATAGATAATCTTGATCATAAACCCACAATACATTGGTCTCAACAAATACACCGCAAAAACAAGATTACATCGAATAGATTTCGACAAGAGAGGGGAAGAACATTGTATTGCGATCCAAAAAGAGAGAAGAAGCCATCTAGCTAATAACTATGGACCCGAAGGTCTGAGATAAACTACTCACACTTCATCGGAGAGGCTATGGTGTTGATGTAGAAGCCCACTGTGATGGATGCCTCCTCCGGCGGAGCTCCGGAGCAGCCCCCAAGATGGGATCTCGTGGATACAGAAAGTTACGGTGGTGGAATTAGGGTTTTGGCTCCGTATCTAATCATTTGAGGGTACGTAGGTATATATAGGAGGAAGGAGTACGTCGATGGAGCAACAGGGGGCCCACGAGAGTGGAGGGCGCGCTTGGTGGAGTAGGTGCGCCCCCCTACCTCGTGGCTTCCTCCTTTGTTTCTTGACGTAGGGTCCAAGTCTCCTGGATCATGTTCGGTGAGAAAATCACGTTCCCGAAGGTTTCATTCCGTTTGGACTCCGTTTGATATTCCTTTTCTTCGAAACCATAAAATAAGCAAAAAAACAGCAATTCTGGGCTGGGCCTCCGGTTAATAGGTTAGTCCCAAAATAATATAAAAGTGGATAATAAAGCCCAATAATGTCCAAAACAGTAGATAATATAGCATGGAGCAATCAAAAATTATAGATACGTTGGAGACGTATCAAGCATCCGCAAGCTTAATTCATGCTCGTCCTCGAGTAGGTAAATGGTAAAAACAGAATTTTTGATGTGGAATGCTACTTGGCATAATTTTAATGTAATTCTTCTTAATTGTGGTATGAATATTCAGATCTGAAAGATTCAAGATAAAAGTTCATATTGACATAAAAATAATAATACTTCAAGCATACTAACTAAGCAATTATGTCTTCTCAAAATAACATGGCCAAAGAAAGTTCATCCCTACAAAATCATATAGTTTAGTCATGCTCCATTTTCATCACACAAGAATGCTCTCATCATGCACAACCCTGATGAGAAGCCAAGTAATTGTGTCATACTTTAGTAATCTCAAACCTATAAACTTTCACGCAATATATGAGCGCGAGCCATGGACATAGCACTATGGGTGGAATAGAATATGATGATGGGGGTTATGTGGAGAAGACAAAAAAGGAGAAAGTCTCACATCAACAAGGCTAATCAATGGGCTATGGAGATGCCCATCGATTGATGTTAATGCAAGGAATAGGGATTGCCATGCAACGGATGCACTAGAGCTATAAATGTATGAAAGCTCAACAAAAGAAACTAAGTGGGTGTGCATCCAACTTGCTTGCTCACGAAGACCTAGGGCACTTGAGGAGGCCCATTGTTGGAATATACAAGCCAAGTTCTATAATGAAAAATTCCCACTAGTATATGAAAGTGACAAAACAAAAGACTCTCTATCATGAAGATTATGGTGCTACTTTGAAGCACAAGTGTGGCAAAGGATAGTAGCATTGTCCCTTCTCTCTTTTTCTCTCATTTTTTGGGCCTTCTCTTTTTTATGGCCTTTCTCTTTTTTTCATTCCTCACTTGGGACAATGCTCTAGAAAATGATGATCATCACACTTCTATTTATTTACAACTCAATGATTACAACTCGATGCTAGAACAAAAGATGACTCTATATGAATGCTTCCGGCGGTGTACTGGGATATGCAATGAATCAAGAGTGACATGTATGAAAGAATTATGAATGGTGGCTTTGCCACAAATACTATGTCAACTACATGATCATGCCAAGCAATATGACAATGATGAATGTGTCATGATAAAAGGAATGGTGGAAAGTTGCATGGCAATATATCTCGGAATGGCTATGGAAATGCCATAATAGGTAGGTATGGTGGCTTTTTTGAGGAAGATATAAGGAGGTTTATGTGTGAAAGAGCGTATCATATCATGGGGTTTGGATGCACCGGCGAAGTTTGCACCAACTCTCAATGTGAGAAAGGGCAATGCACGGTACCGAAGAGGCTAGCAATGATGGAAGGGTAAGAGTGCGTATAATCCATGGACTCAACATTAGTCATAAAGAACTCACATACTTATTGCAAAAATCTACAAGTCATCAAAAACCAAGCACTATGCGCATGCTCCTAGGGGGATAGATTGGTAGGAAAAGACCATCGCTCGTCCCCGACTGCCACTCATAAGGAGGACAATCAAAGAACACCTCATGTTTCAAATTTGATACATAATGTTTACCATACGTGCATGCTACGGGACTTGCAAACTTCAACACAAGCATTTCTCATATTCACAACTACTCAACTAGCACGACTTTGATATTATTGCCTCCATATCTCAAAACAATCATCAAGCATCAAACTTCTCTTAGTATTCAAAACACTCATAATAATTTTTTTACTAATCTTGAATACCTAGCATATTAGTATTATTTAAGCAAATTACCATGCTATTTAAGACTGTCAAAATAATCTAAGTGAAGCATGAGAGATTAATAGTTTCTATAAAACAAATCCACCACCGTGCTCTAAAAGATATAAGTGAAGTACTAGAGCAAACCTATATAACTCAAAAGATATAAAGTGAAGCACATAGAGTATTCTAACAAATTCCAAATCATGTATGGCTCTCTCAAAAGGTGTGTACAGAAAGGATGATTGTGGTAAACTAAAAATCAAAGACTCAAATCATACAAGACACTCCAAGCAAAACACATATCATGTGGTGATATAGCTCCAAGTAAAGTTACCGATAGAAGTAGACGAAAGAGGGGATGCCTTCTGGGGCATCCCCAAGCTTTGGCTTTTAGGTGTCCTTAGATTATTTTGGGGGTGTCAAGGGAATCCCCAATCTTAGTCTCTTGCCACTCCTTGTTACATAATCCATCAAATCTTTACCCAAAACTTGAAAACTTCACAACACAAAACTCAAAGTAGAAAATCTCGTGAGCTCCGTTAGCGAAAGAAAACAAAAGACCACTTCAAGGTACTGTAATGAACTCATTATTTATTTATATTGGTGTTAAAACTACTTTATTCCAACTTCTCTATGGTTTATAAACTATTTTACCAGCCATAGATTCATCAAAATAAGCAAACAACACACGAAAAACAGAATCTGTCAAAAACAGAACAGTCTATAGTAATCTGTAGGTTTTGATTACTTATGTAACCCAAAAAATTCTAAAATAAATTTCTGGAAGTGAGGAATTTATATATTAATCATCTTCAAAAACAATTAACTAAATAGAACTTTCCAAATAAAAATGGCAGCAGTTCTCGTGAGTGCTAAAGTTTCTGTTTTTTACAGCAAGATATCAAGACATTCTCCAAGTCTTCCCAACAGTTCTACTTGGCACAAACACTAATTAAACTCAAAAAAACACAACCAAAACATAGGCTAGGTAAATTATTTATTACTAAACAGGATCAAAAAGCAAGGAATAAAAATAAAATTGGGTTCCCTCCCAACAAGCGCTATTGTTTAACGCCCCTAGCTAGGCATAAAAAGCAAGGATAGATCTAGGTATTGCCATCTTTGGTAGGCAATACATATGTGGCTCTCATAATAGATTCATAAGGTAATTTAATTTTATTTCTAGGAAAGTGTTCCATGCCTTTCCTTAACGGAAATTGGAATCTAATATTTCCTTCCTTCATATCAATAATCGCACCAATCGTTCTATGGAAAGGTCTACCAAGAATAATAGGACATGAAGGATTGCAATCTATGTCAAGAACGATAAAATCTATGGGCACATAATTCCTATTTGCAACAATAAGAACATCATTAATTCTTCCCAAGTGGAATCCGCAAGGTGCAAGTTTAGAGAGCAATCATCAAAATCACGGAAACCTAACAAATCACACAAAGTCTTTGGAATCCTGGAAACATTAGCACCCAAATCACACAAAGCATAGCATTCATGATCTTTAATTTTAATTTTAATAGTAGGTTCCCACTCATCATAAAGTTTTCTAGGGATAGAAACTTCCAACTCAAGTTTTTCTTCAGAAGATTGCATCAAGGCATCAACGATATGTTTAATAAACGCTTTATTTTGACTATAAGCATGAGGAGAATTTAGCACGGATTGCAACAAGGAAATACAATCAATTAAATAGCAATTTTCATAATTATATTCCTTGAAATCCAAAACAGTGGGTTTAGCAACATCTAGGGTTTTAATTTCTTCAATCCCACTTTCATCAAATTTAGCATCAAGATGTAAAAACTCCGAATTTTTGGAACGCCTTCTAGGTAAAGGTGGATCATATTCAGTCCCATCATTATCAAGATTCATATTGCAAAACAAAGATTTAATAGGGGACACATCAATAACTTTTAGATCTTCATCTTTATTTTCATAGGAAATAGAAGAACATGCTCTTATAAAGGCATCTTTCTTAGCACGCAACCTAGCAGTTCTTTCTTTGCACTCATCAATGGAAATTCTCATGGCTTTGAGAGACTCGTTGATATCATGCTTAGGTGTAATAGATCTAAGTTTCAAAGAATCAATATCAAGAGAAATTCTATCAATGTTCCTAGCCAAATCATCAATCTTAAGAATTTTTCTTCAATCAAAGCATTGAAATTCTTTTGCAAAGTAATAAATTCTTTAATATTAGATTCAAAATCAGAGGCCATCGTATTATAATTTCCATAAGAATTGTTGTAGGAATTACCATAATTATTAGAGGGATTACTGATACGTCTCCAACATATCTATAATCTTTTATTGTTCCATGCTATTATATTATCAACCTTGGATGTTTTATATGCATTTATATGCTATTTTATATGATTTTTCGGACTAACCTATTAACCCAGAGCCCAGTGCCAGTTTCTGTTTTTTTTCCTTTTTTAGAGTATCACAGAAAAGGAAAATCAAACGGAGTCCAATTGACCTGAAACTTCACGGAACTTATTTTTGGAACAGAAGCAATCCAGGAGACTTGGGGTCTACGTAAGGGAAGCAACAAGGAAGGCACGAGGCAGGGGGGCGCGCCCTCCACCCTCGTGGCTCCCCTGATGTACTTCTTCCTCCTATATATATCCATATACCCTAAAAACATCCGAGAGCACAATAGATCGGGAGTTCCGCCGCCAGAAGCCTCTGTAGCCACCAAAACCCAATCTAGACCCGTTCCGGCACCCTGCCGGAGGCGGAATCCCTCTCCGATGGCCATCTTCATCATCCTGGTGCTCTCCATGATGAGGAGGGAGTAGTTCTCCCTCGGGGCTGAGGGTATGTACCAGTAGCTATGTGTTTGATCTCTCTCTCTCTCTCTCTCTCTTGTGTTCTTGAGGTGATACGATCTTGATGTATCGCGAGATTTGCTATTATAGTTGGATCTTATGATGTTTTCTCCCACTCTACTCTCTTGTAATGGATTGAGTTTCCCCCTTGAAGTTATCTTATCGGATTGAGTCTTTAAAGATTTGAGAACACTTGATGTATGTCTTGCCGTGCATATCTGTGGTGACAATGGGATATCACGTGATTCACTTGATGTACGTTTTTGTGATCAACTTGCGGGTTTCGCCCATGAACCTATGCATAGGGGTTGGCACACGTTTTCATCGTGATTCTTCGATAGGAAATTTGGGGCACTCTTTGAGATTCTATGTGTTGGTCGAATAGATGAATCTGAGATTGTGTGATGCATATCGTATAATCATACCCACAGATACTTGAGGTGACATTGGAGTATCTAGGTGACATTAGGGTTTTGGTTGATTTGTGTCTCAAGGTGTTATTCTAGTACGAACTCTAGGGCTGTTTGTGACACTTATAGGAATAGCCCAACGGATTGATTGGAAAGAATAACTTTGAGGTGGTTTCGTACGCTACCATAATCTCTTCGTTTGTTCTCCGCTATTAGTGACTCTGGAGTGACTCTTTGTTGCATGTTGAAGGATAGTTATATGATCCAATTATGTTATTATTGTTGAGAGGACTTGCACTAGTGAAAGTATGAACCCTAGGCCTTGTTTCCTAGCATTGCAATACCGTTTACGCTCACTTTTATCATTAGTTACCTTGCTGTTTTTATATTTTCAGATTACAAAAACCTATATCTACCATCCATATACCACTTGTATCACCATCTCTTCGCCGAACTAATGCACATATACAATTTACCATTGTATTGGGTGCGTTGGGGACACAAGAGACTCTTTGTTATTTGGTTGCGGGGTTGCTTGAGAGAGACCATCTTCATCCTATGCCTCCTACGGATTGATAAACCTTAGGTCATCCACTTGAG
Organism: Triticum urartu; assembly: GCF_003073215.2. Lineage (NCBI taxonomy): Eukaryota > Viridiplantae > Streptophyta > Magnoliopsida > Poales > Poaceae > Triticum > Triticum urartu. Next base: position 413,285,506 of record NC_053022.1, on the reverse strand, counting down.
GGAAATTTGCTACTGTCCTACAAACCTCTGCACTTGGAGGTCCAACAACGTCTACAAGAAGAAGGTTGTGTAGTAGACATCAAGCTCTTTTCTGGCACCTTTGCCGGGGAGGTGAGTTCTTGAAGGTATATCTTTAGATCTTGCAATCGTATCTTTTTGTTTCTTGTTTTAGCACTAGTCTAGTTTATAAAAGAAAACTACAAAAAAAAGGAATTGAGTTTGACTCATACGCTTCATCTTTTTAATATCTTTCGTGAGTATGATGGAAAGGAAAATTGTGCCAAAGTGTTATAAGAAGAATGCATTAGAATGTTTGGCACTAAATATTTGAATGATGAGCATGATTTCAATGTTGTTAGTATGAATTTCTTGAATATCCATGATGCTAATGATATGCAAAGCCACAAGCTTGGGGAAGCTATGTTTGATAAAGATGATATTTTTTGTCCCCCAAGTTTTGATGAGAAAATTTATTATGATGAAAGCATGCCTCCTATTTATGATAATTATATTCATGAAAGTGGATTTGGAGATGTCATGACTTTATTTTGTGATGAATCCACTATTCCGGAAGACGTTCCAATTGATTATGAGAACAAAGTTTCTATCTATGATGATTATTGTGATGACTTGTATACTATAAAGAATAATGATATCCATGGAACTTGTCATCATGATTTTAGTTTTCAATTGGATTATGCCTCACATGATAATTATTTTGTTGAGTTCGCTCCCACTATTATTCATGAGAAGAATTTTGCTTGTGTGGAGAGTAATAAAATTTCTATTCTTGTAGATAATGAAAATATTGCTTTAGGTGATGGTTATATTGTTGAATTCATTCATGATTCTACTGAAAGTTATTATGGGGGAGGAACATATGCTTGTAGGAATTGCAATAATATCAAGTTTCCTCTCTATGTGCTTAAAGTTATGAAGTTATGCTTGTTTTACCTTCCTATGCAAGTTGATTCTTGTTCCCAAAAGTTGTTTGCTCACAAAATCCCTATGCATAGGAAGTGGGTTAGACTTAAATGTGCTAGTCATATTCTTCATGATGCTCTCTTTATATTTCAATTCTTATCCTTTATGTGAGCATCATTGAAATCATCATGCCTAGCTAGGGGCGTTAAACGATAGCGCTTGTTGGGAGGCAACCCAACTTTATTTTTGTTCCTTTTTAGTAAAAAATAATTTATCTAGACTCTATTATGGTTGTGTTTTTTGTGTTTAATTAGTGTTTGTGCCAAGTAGAACCATTGGGAAGACTTGGGGAAAGCCTTTTCGATCTTGCTGTAAAAAACAGAAACTTTAGCGCTCACGAGAATTGCTTCCATTTTTATTTGGATTGTGATATTTAGTTAATTATTTTTGAAAATGGTTAATACATAAATTCCTCACGTCCAGCAATTTATTTTAGAATTTTTGGGGTTCCAGAAGTTTGCGTTAGTTACAGATTACTACAGACTGTTCTGTTTTTGACAGATTCTGTTTCTGTATGTTGTTTGCTTATTTTAATGAATCTATGGCTAGTAAAAGAGTTTATAAACCATATAGAAGTTGGAATACAGTAGGTTTAACACCAATATAAATAAATAATGAGTTCATTACAGTACCTTGAAGTGGTGTTTTCTTTTCTTTCGCTAACGGAGCTTACGAGTTTTCTGTTAAGTTATGTGTTGTGAAGTTTTCAAGTTTTGGGTAAAGATTCGATGTATTATGGAATAAGGAGAGGCAAGAGCCTAACCTTGGGGATGCCCAAGGCACCCCAAGGAAATATTCAAGGACAACCAAGATCCTAAGCTTGGGGATGCTGAAAGTGCAACTATCCCTAGGTGGTTTTGGTAATTCATAACAACATATAGCTCATTGAGATAATACTATTCCAAGATAATTATTTCAGGAAAGCTCAATGATTGGCATGGCATGGATGTGAAAGTGGAACCCTCAAAATGCTAAGGACAATGGATTGGCTCAAGCTTAAAAGCTCAAGACTCTTCATTTTATATTTTAGTGATCCAAGATCACATTGAGTCCATAGGAAAAGCCAATACTATTAAGGAGGGATGAGGTGTTGCTTAATGAGCCTCTTGCTTCATGTGCTTAGTGATATGCTCCAAAACCCTCAACTACTTTCCCATATCCACATATGACCTAAACTCTAAGCCAAACTCGGTCCTACCGATTCTTCCTGTCCGGCGCCATCGAGTTTCACTTGTCATTAGCCACTGCCAAACCCTAGCAATTCGGTTCTACCGATAAGGATCTTGGTCCCACCGAGATGGGGTTGCAAACTCTGTGTTTCCCTTTCGTAACTTTTCGGTCCCACCAAAAGAGCGAATCGGTCCCACCGAGATTGCAATGTAAACTCAGTGTTTCCCCTTTGTAACTTTTTGGTCTCACCGAGTTCCACTCGGTCTCACCGAAAGAGCAAATCGGTCCCACCGAGTTTGCCTGACCAACTCTCTGGTTAGCTAATTACCAAATTCGGTCTCACTGAGTTTGTGTAATCGGTCTCACCGAGATTACGTTATGCCCAAACCCTAACCGAATCGGTCCTACCGAGTTGCATGTCAGTCCCACCGAAATTCCTAACGGTCACTAGGTTTACTATTTCGGTCAGACCAAGTTTATTGATTCGGTCCCACCGAGATTGGAAAACTGTGTAACGGTTGAATTTTGTGTGGAGGCTATATATACCCCTCCACCTCTTTCTCATTCAGTGAGAGAGCCATCAGAACACACACATCATTCCAACTCATATGTTCTGAGAGAGAACCACCTACTCATGTGTTGAGACCAAGACATTCCATTCCTACCATATGAATCTTGATCTCTAGCCTTCCCAAGTTGCTTTCCACTCAAATCTTCTTTCCACCAAATCCAAATCCTATGAGAGAGAGTTGAGTGTTGGGGAGACTATCATTTGAAGCACAAGAGCAAGGAGTTCATTACCTACACACCATTTGTTACTTCTTGGAGAGTGGTGTCTCCTAGATTGGCTAGGTGTCACTTGGGAGCCTCCGACAAGATTGTGGAGTTGAACCAAGGAGTTTGTAAGGGCAAGGAGATCGCCTACTTCGTGAAGATCTACCGCTAGTGAGGCAAGTCCTTCGTGGGCGATGGCCATGGTGGGATAGACAAGGTTGCTTCTTCGTGGACCCTTTGTGGGTGGTTGCTTCTTCGTGGACCCTTCGTGGACTCGCGCAACCGTTGCCCTTGGGTGGAGCCCTGTGTGGACTCGCGCAACCGTTACCCTTCGTGGGTTGAAGTCTCCATCAACGTGGATGTAGGATAGCACCACCTATCCGAACCACGGGAAAAACATCCGTGTCTCCAATAGCGTTTGAATTCTCCAAACCCTTCCCTTTATATTCTTGCAAGTTGCATGCTTTACTTTCCGCTGCCCATAAACTCTTTGCATGCTTGCTTGAATTGTGTGATGATTGCTTGACTTGTCCTAAAATAGCTAAAATCTGCCAAGAACTAAAATTTGGAAAAGGTTAAGCTTTTATTTGGTCAAGTAGTCTAATCACCCCCCTCTAGACATACTTTCGATCCTACAGATGCCCCGGAAGGCATCCCCTCTTTCGTCTTCGTTCATCGGTAACCTTACTTGGAGCTATATTTTTATTCGCCACATGATATGTGTTTTGCTTGGAGCGTCACTTTATTTTCTTTTGTTTTTATTGCTGCTTGAATAAAATACGAAGATCTGAAATTCTTAAATGTTAGAGAGTCTTCACATAGTTGCATAATTATTCGACTACTCATTGAGCTTCACTTATATCTTTCGGAGTAGTTTGTTGTTGCTCTAGTGATTCATTTATATCTCTTTAGAGCACGGTGGTGGATTTATTTTGTAGAAATAGATGAACTATCATGCTTCACTTATATTATTTTGAGAGTCTTTAGAACAACATGGTAGTTTGCTTTGGTTATGAAACTAGTCCTAATATGATGGGCATCCAAGATGGGTATAATAAAAACTTTCATATAAAGTGCATTGAATACTAAGAGAAGTTTGATACTTGATGATTGTTTTGAGATATGAGGTGAAGGAAATATGCCCTAGAGGCAGTAGTAAAGTTATTATTTATTTTCTTATATCATGATAAATGTTTATTATTCATGCTAGAATTGTATTACCGGAAACATAATACGTGTATGAATACATAGACAAACAGAGTTTCACTAGTATGCCTCTACTTGACTAGCTCGTTGATCAAAGATGGTTATGTTTCCTAACCATAGACATGAGTTGTCATTTGATTAACGGGATCACATCATTAGGAGAATGATGTGATTGACTTGACCCATTCTGTTAGCTTAGCACTCGATCGTTTAGTATGTTGCTATTGCTTTCTTCATGACTTATACATGTTCCTATGACTATGAGATTATGCAACTCCCGTTTACCGGAGGAACACTTTGTGTGCTACCAAACGTCACAACGTAACTGGGTGATTATAAAGGTGCTCTACAGGTGTCTCCGAAGGTACTTGTTGGGTTGGCGTATTTCGAGATTAGGATTTGTCACTCCAATTGTTGGAGAAGTATCTCTGGGCCCACTCGGTAATACACATCACTTAAGCCTTGCAAGCATTGCAAGTAATGAGTTAGTTGCGGGATGAGGTATTACAGAACGAGTAAAGAGACTTTCCGGTAACGTGATTGAACTAGGTATTGAGATACCGACGATCGAATCTTGGGCAAGTAACATACTGATGACAAAGGGAACAACGTATGTTGTTATGCGGTTTGACCGATAAAGATCTTCTTAGAATATGTGGGAGCCTATATGAGCATCCAGGTTCCGCTATTGGTTATTGACCGGAGACGTGTCTCGGTCATGTCTACATAGTTCTCGAACTCGTAGGGTCCGCACGCTTAAAGTTCAATGATGGTTATATTATGAGTTTATGTGTTTTGATGTACCGAAGGAGTTCAGAGTCCCGGATGAGATCAGGGACATGACGAGGAGTATCGAAATGGTCGAGATGTAAAGATCGATATATTGGACGACTATATTCGGACTTCGGAAAGGTTCCGAGTGATTCGGGTATTTTTCGGAGTACTCGAGAGTTACGGGAATTCGCCGGGGAGTATATGGGCCTTATTGGGCCATACGGGAATAGAGGAGAGAGGCCAAAAGGATGGAGGCCTGCGCCCCCCCCTCTGGTCCGAATTGGACAAGGGGTGCAGCCCCCTTTTCCTTCTCCCTCTCCTCCTCTTTCCTTCTCTCCTACTCCAACAAGGAAAGGAGGTGTCCTACTCCCGGTAGGAGTAGGACTCCCCCCTTGGCACGCCCTTCTCCTAGGCCGGCCGCCTCCCCCCTTGCTCCTTTATATACAGGGGAAGGGGGGCACCTCTAGACACACAAGTTGATCAAGTTGATCGTCTCTTGGCCGTGTACGGTGCCCCCCTCCACCATAGTCCACCTCGATAATACTGTAGCAGTGCTTAGGCAAAGCCCTGCGTCGGTAGAACATCAACATCGTCACCACGCCGTCGTGCTGACGAAACTCTCCCTCAACACTCGGCTGGATCGGAGTTTGAGGGACGTCATCGGGCTGAACGTGTGCTGAACTCGGAGGTGCCATACGTTCGGTACTTGATCGGTCGGATCATGAAGACGTACGACTACATCAACCGCGTTATGCTAACGCTTCCGCTTACGGTCTACGAGGGTACGTGGACAACACTCTCCCCTCTCGTTGCTATGCATCACCATGATCTTGCGTGTGTGTAGGAATTTTTTTGAAATTACTACATTCCCCATCAGTGGCATCCGAGCCAGGTTTTATGCGTTGATGTTATATGCACGAGTAGAACACAAGTGAGTTGTGGGCGATACAAGTCATACTGCTTACCAGCATGTCATACTTTGGTTCGGTGGTATTGTTGGATGAAGCGGCCCGGACCGACATTACGCGTACGCTTACGCGAGACTGGTTCTACCGACGTGCTTTGCACACAGGTGGCTGGCGGGTGTCAGTTTCTCCAACTTTAGTTGAACCGAGTGTGGCTACGCCCGGTCCTTGCGAAGGTTAAAACAACACCAACTTGACAAACTATTGTTGTGGTTTTGATACGTAGGTAAGAACGGTTCTTGGTAAGCCCGTAGCAGCCACTTAAAACTTGCAACAACAAAGTAGAGGACGTCTAACTTGTTTTTGCAGGGCATGTTGTGATGTGATATGGTCAAAATGTGATGCTATATTTTATTGTATGAGATGATCATGTTTTGTAACCGAGTTATCGGCAACTGGCAGGAGCCATATGGTTGTCACTTTATTGTATGCAATTCAATCCCCCTTTAATGCTTTACTTTATCACTAAGCGGTAGCGATATTCATAGAAGCATAAGATTGGCGAGACAACAATGATGCTACGATGGAGATCAAGGTGTCGCGCCGGTGACGATGGTGATCATGACGGTGCTTCGGAGATGGAGATCACAAGCACAAGATGATGATGGCCATATCATATCACTTATATTGATTGCATGTGATGTTTATCTTTTATGCATCTTATCTTGCTTTGATTGACGGTAGCATTATAAGATGATCTCTCATTAAATTTCAAGATAAAAGTGTTCTCCCTGAGTATGCACCGTTGCCAAAGTTCGTCGTGCCTAGACACCACGTGATGATCGGGTGTGATAAGCTCTACGTCCATCTACAACGGGTGCAAGCCAGTTTTGCACACACAGAATACTCAGGTTAAACTTGACGAGCCTAGCATATGCAGATATGGCCTCGGAACACTGAGACCGAAAGGTCGAGCGTGAATCATATAGTAGATATGACCAACATATTGATGTTCACCATTGAAAGCTACTCCATTTCACGTGATGATCGGTTATGGTTTAGTTGATTTGGATCACGTGATCACTTAGAAGATTAGAGGGATGTCTTTCTAAGTGGGAGTTCTTAAGTAATATGATTAATTGAACTTAAATTTATCATGAACTTAGTCCTCGTAGTATTAGCATATCTTTGTTGTAGATCAATAGCTCGCGTTTAGCTCCCCTGTTTTATTTTTGATATGTTCCTAGAGAAAACTAAGTTGAAAGATGTTAGTAGCAATGATGCGGATTGGATCCGTGATCTGAGGTTTATCCTCATTGCTGCACAGAAGTATTATGTCCTTAATGCACCGCTAGGTGACAGACCTAGTGCCGGAGCAGATGCAGACGTCATGAACGTTTGGCTAGCTCAATATGATGACTACTTGATAGTTTAGTGCACCATGCTTAACAGCTTAGAATGGGACTTCAAAGACGTTTTGAACGTCATGGATCATATGGATGTTCCAGGAGTTGAAGTTAATATTTCAAGCAAATACCCGAGTTGAGAGATATGAAGTCTCCAACAAGTTCTATAGCTAAAAGATGCAGGAGAATAGCTCAAGCAGTGAGCATGTGTTCAGATTGTCTGGGTACTACAATCGCTTGAATCAAGTGGGAGTTAATCTTCCAGATAAAATAGTGATTGACAGAATTCTCTAGTCACCATCACCAAGTTAGTAGAACTTCATGATGAACTATAGTATGCAAGGGATGATGAAAATGATTCCTAAGCTTTTCATGATGATGAAATCGATGAAGGTAGAAATCAAGAAAGAGCATCAAGTGTTGATGATTAACAAGACCACTAGTTTCAAGAAAAGGGCAAAGGGAAAGAAAGGGAACTTCAAGAAGAACGGCAAGCAAGTTGCTGCTCAAGTGAAGAAGCCCAAGTCTGGTCCTAAGCCTGAGACTAAGTGCTTCTACTGCAAAGGGACTGGTCACTGGAAGCGGAACTGCCCCAAGTATTTGGCGGATAAGAAGGATGGCAAAGTGAACAAAGGTATATTTGATATACAAATTATTGATGTGTATTTTACTAGTGTTCGTAGCAACCCCTTGGTATTTGATACTGGTTCAGTTGCTAAGAGTAGTAACTCGAAACGGGAGTTGCGGAATGAACAGAGACTAGTTAAGGGTGAAGTGACGATGTGTGTTGGAAGTGGTTCCAAGATTGATATGATCATCATCGCACACTCCCTATACTTTTGGGATTAGTGTTGAACCTAAATAAGTGTTATTTGGTGTTTGCATTGAGCATGAATATGATTTGATCATGTTTATTGCAATACGGTTATTCATTTAAGTAAGAGAATAAATTGTTGTTCTGTTTACATGAATAAAACCTTCTATGGTCATACACCCAATGAAAATGGTTTGTTGGATCTCGATTGTGGTGATACACATTCTCACAATATTGAAGCCAAAAGATGCAAAGTTAATAATGAGAGTGCAACTTATTTGTGGCACTGCCGTTTAGGTCATATTGGTGTAAAGCGCATGAAGAAAATCCATGTTGATGAGCTTTTGGAATCACTTGATTATGAATCAGTTGATGCTTGCGAACCATGCCTCATGGGCAAGATGACTAAGACTCCATTCTCCGGAACAATGGAGCAAGCAACTGACTTATTGGAAATAATACATACTGATGTATGCAGTCCGATGAATGTTGAGGCTCGCGGCGGGTATCGTTATTTTCTGACCTTCATAGATGATTTGAGCAGATATGGGTATATCTACTTGATGAAACATAAGTCTGAAACATTTGAAAAGTTCAAAAACTTCAGAGTCAAGTGGAAAATCATCGTGACAAGAAAATAAAGTTTCTACGATCAGATTGCAGAGACAAATATTTGAGTTACGAGTTTGGTCTTCAATTAAAACAATGTGCAATAGTTTCACAAAATTGTGCCACCTGGAACACCACAGGATAATGGTGTGTCCGAACGTCATAACTGTACTATTATTGGATATAGTGCAATCTATGATGTTTCTTACGGATTAACCACTCTAGTTTTGAGGTTATGCATTAGAGACAGCTACATTCACGTTAAATAGGGCACCATCTAAATCCGTTGAGACGACACCGTATGAACTATGGTTTGGCGAGAAACCTAAGCTGTCGTTTCTTAAAGGTTGGGACTGTGATGCTTATGTGAAAAAGTTTCAACATGATAAGCTCGAACCCAAATCGGAGAAGTAAATCTTCATAGGATACCCAAAAGAAAATGTTGGGTACACCTTCTATCACAGATCCGAAGGCAAGTTATTCATTGCTGAGAATGGATCCTTTCTAGAGAAGGAGTTTCTCTCGAAATAAGTGAGTGGGAGGAAACTAGAACTTGATGAGGTAACTTTACCTGCTCCCTTATTGGAAAGTAGTTCATCACAGAAATCTGTTCCTGTGACTACTACACCAATTAGTGAGGAAGCTAATGATGATGATCATGTAACTTCAGATCAAGTTACTACCGTACCTCGTAGGTAAACCAGAGTGATATCCGCACTAGAGTGGTACGGTAATCTTGTTCTAGAGGTCATGTTACTTGACCATGACGAGCCTACGAACTATGAGGAAGCGATGATGAGCCCAGACTCCACGAAATGTCTTGAGGCCATGAAATATGAGATGAGATCCATGTATGAGAACAAAGTACTTTGATTGACTTGCCCATTGATCGGCGAGCCATTGATATTAAATGGATCTTCAAGAGGAAGACGGACGCTGATAGTAGTGTTACTATCTACAAAGCTAGAATTGTCGCAAAAAGGTTTTCGACAAGTTCAAGATGTTGACTACGATGAGAGTTTCTCACTCGTATCTATGCTTAAGTCTGTCCGAATCATGTTAGCAATTGCCGCATTTTATGAAATCTGACAAATGGATATACAAAACTGCATTCCTTAATGGATTTATTAAAGAAGAGTTGTATATGATGCAACCAGAAGGTTTTGTCAATCCTAAAGGTGCTAACAAAATATGCAAGCTCCAGCGATCCATCTATGGACTGCTGCAAGCATCTCGGAGTTGGAATATACGCTTTGATAAGTTGATCAAAGCATATAGTTTTATACAGACTTGCGGTGAAGCCTGTATTTACAAGAAAGTGAGTGGGAGCACTACAACATTTCTGATAAGTATATGTGAATGACATATTGTTGATCGGAAATAATGTCGAACTATTCTGCAAAGCATAAAGGAGTGTTTGAAAGGAGTTTTTCAAAGAAAGACCTCGGTGAAGCTGCTTACATATTGAGCATCAAGATCTATAGAGATAGATCAAGACGCTTGATAAGTTTTTTCAATGAGTACATACCTTGACAAGATTTTGAAGTAGTTCAAAATGGAACAGTCAAAGAGGGAGTTCTTGCCTGTGTTACAAGGTGTGAAGTTGAGTAAGACTCAAAACCCGACCATAGCAGAAGATAGAGAGAGAATGAAAGTCATTCCCTATGCCTCAGCCATAGGTTCTATAAAGTATGCCATGCGGTGTACCAGACCTATTGCATACTCTACCCTGAGTTTGACAAGAGAGTACAATAGTGATCTAGGAGTAGATCACTGGACATTGGTCAAAATTATCCTTAGTGGAATAAGGATATGTTTCTTGATTATGGAGGTGACAAAAGATTCGTTGTAAAGGGTTACGTCGATGCAAGTTATGACACTGATCCAGATGACTCAAAGTCTCAATCTGGATAAATATTAAAAGTGGGAGCAATTAGCTAGAGTAGCTCCATGCAGAGCATTGTTGACATAGAAATTTGCAAAATACTTACGAATCTGAATGTGGCAGACCCGTTGACTAAACTTCTCTCACAAGAAAAATATGATCACACCTTAGTACTCTTTGGGTATTAATCACATAGCTTTGTGAACTTGATTATTTACTCTAGTAAACCCTTTGGGTATTGGTCACATGTCGATGTGAACTATGGGTGTTAATCACATGATGATGTGAACTATTGGTATTAAATCACATGGCGATGTGAACTAGATTATTGACTCTAGTGCAAGTGGGAGACTGAAGGAAATATGCCCTAGAGGCAATAGTAAAGTTATTATTTATTTCCTTATATCATGATAAATGTTTATTATTCATGCTAGAATTGTATTAACCGGAAACATAATACATGTGTGAATACATAGACAAATAGAGTGTCACTAGTATGCCTCTACTTGACTAGCTCGTTGATCAAAGATGGTTATGTTTCCTAACCATAGACATGAGTTGTCATTTGATTAACGGGATCACATCATTAGGAGAATGATGTGATTGACTTGACCCATTACGTTAGCTTAGCACTCGATCATTTAGTATGTTGCTATTGCTTTCTTCATGACTTATACATGTTCATATGACTATGAGATTATGCAACTCCTGTTTATCGGAGGAACACTTTGTGTGATACGAAACGTCACAACGTAACTGGGTGATTATAAAGGTGCTCTACAGGTGTCTCCGAAGGTACTTGTCGGGTTGGCGTATTTCGAGATTAGGATTTGTCACTCCGATTGTCGGAGAGGTATCTCTGGGCCCACTCGGTAATACACATCACTTAAGCCTCGCAAGCATTGCAACTAATGAGTTAGTTGCGGGATGAGGTATTACGGAACGAGTAAAGAGACTTGCCGGTAACGAGATTGAACTAGGTATTGAGATATCGACGATCGAATCTTGGGCAAGTAACATACCGATGACAAAGGGAACAATGTATGTTGTTATGCAGTTTGACCGATAAAGATCTTCGTAGAATATGTGGGAGCCAATATGAGCATCTAGGTTCCGCTATTGGTTATTGACCAGAGACGTGTCTCGGTCATGTATACATAGTTCTCAAACTCGTAGGGTTCGCACGCTTAAAGTTCAATGACGGTTATATTACAAGTTTATGTGTTTTCATGTACCGAAGGAGTTCGGAGTACCGGATGAGATCGGGGACATGACGAGGAGTTTTGAAATGGTCGATACGTAAAGATCGATATATTGGACGACTATATTCGGACTTCGGAAAGGTCCCGAGTGATTTGGGTATTTTTCGGAGTACCGGAGAGTTACGGGAATTCGCCGGGGAGTATATGGGCCTTATTGGGCCATACGGGAATAGAGGAGAGAGGCCAAAAGGAAGGAGGCCTGCGCCCCCCTCTGGTCCGAATTGGACAAGGGGTGCAGCCCCCTTTTCCTTCTCCCTCTCCTCCTCTTTCTTCTCTCCTACTCCGGTAGGAGTAGGACTCCTCCCTTGGCGCACCCTTCTCCTAGGCCGGCCGCCTCCCCCCTTGCTCCTTTATATGCAGGGTGTAACACCCCGGATGTAATTTACCTTATCTGTATCCCAACTCTTGCCGTTTCCGGCGCTAAGTTATTTTATTTCCTCGTTGCCGGGTTTTTGTCTCCGTGTGTTGTTGTCTTTGTCATGCATCTCATATCATGTCATCATGTGCATTGCATTTGCATACGTGTTCGTCTCATGCATCCGAGCATTTTCCCCGTTGTTCGTTTTGCATTCCGGCGCTCCTATGTCCTCCGGTGGTCCTTTCTACCTCTTTTCGTGTGTGGGGGTTAAACATTTCCGGACTGGACCGACACTTGCCATGCGGCCTTGGTTTACTACCGGTAGACCGCCAGTCAAGTTTCGTGCCATTTGGACTTCGTTTGATACTCCAACGGTTAACCGAGGGACCGAAAAGGCCTCGTGTGTGTTGCAGCCCAACACCTTTCCAATTTGGCCCAAAACTCACCAAAAACCCCTCCATCATCTAGAGCGTTCGATCACGATCGCGTGGCCGAAAACCGCACCTCATTTGGAGCTCCCTAGCTCCCTCTACGCCTATAAATAACCTCCCCTCCAAAATTTCCGGGTCTTCTCCTACCCTAACCCTAAAAACAGCTCGCGCCGCCGTCGGACATGTCCGCCTCCTAGTGGACAAAATCGCCGCCGCTGCCTCAGCCAGTCCGCCGCCGACACCTGTAGCCACCGCACTCTGCACGCCGCCGGCCCGGGAGGCCCGCAGCGAGCCCTCCCGGCCCAGATCCACGCCGCCGCGGCCCGAACAGCCCGCGCCGCCTTCTTCCAACCCTCCGGTGACCGGCGCCGCCACCGCGCCACCCAACCCGCTCGTCGCCGGCGACCCGACCACCACCCGCGCCAGACGCCTACTCCGATCGCCGACGCCGGCGAGCTCTGGCCGGCGAGCTCCTCCACCCCGTCCCCGAGCTCCGGCCTCCTTCCTCGACGCCGACGGCTCTCTCCGGCGAGTTCTTCGTCTCCAGTGAACAGGACTTCCAGCGAACCTCATAATCCGCGCCAGATCTGAGATCTGGAATTTTTAGGGTTGACTTCGATCCAGTTTTACATTATATTTTTGCATACTTCGACATGCCGTAACTCTGCATCCGTAGCTTCGATTCGTGCGTGTGGCATATCAAAATGTTCGTCTCAACGTGTACATCATTTCATATTATTGCATAATTTTCATTTGAGCTCATCTTGGTGCCCAAAATGCTGTTGGAAGAGGGCTATGTGATGAATTTGTCAGATCTGTTTCAGCAAATGGCCTTTTGTCATTTTTGCCATGATTAATGTGTGCATGCTATGATCCTGAGCTCTACATGTGTTTTGTTATATGCCATGCCATATTTACAGAGGTGCTTGCCATGTATTTTTGTGATATTTGTGGTGACTAGCACAAGCTTGCAAAGTAGCGTAATCATTGATGCTGATTTCAGGGACATAGAATTTCACCAAGTCCTTGTCCTGATTTTGTTGTTATGCCATATGTTCATGTTGTTTCCTAGTGATCCGTGCCTCTTTTGAGGATGATCATTAAGGATGTTTTGTTAACATTGTGGTGATCTACCCATCCATGTCTTTGTTTGCATTTATGGAGCAACCTAGCTTGAACCAATCGAGCTCTACTTTTGCTATAAAATGATCCTGGCAGATTGTTGACATGTTTAGCGATTTTGCCGAGGATGTCGTTGTTGATCCGTGCATGCTATGATGTTGTTCTTTCCATGTCTAGCTTCTATGTCGTGTCTTATTCATGGGTGTATGCTTAGTTTCCCATGACATGCTCTGTAGTGAGTGCATCGAGCTCGTAAACATGCCTACTCGTTAATTGTTTTGCATGCTCCAGTTTTTCACCAAGTCTGAATCTGTTTATGTTTTTGCCATGCTCACATGCTTGCAATTGTATTTTCTGATCCCTTTTGGCTCAAGGTCACTAAGGGACTTTTGTTAAGTGCTTTGAGTAGTTTCATTCCATGCCTTGCCTTGCCATGCTAAGTTCCTGTAGCTTGTAGTTTTCATGCTCTAAAGTGTGCTTCCTGATGATAAATTCCAGACTTGTGTTAATTTCACTAAGTTTGAAACCTGTTATCATTTGCACTTTTGCCATGCTTGTTTGAACCTGTTAATGGATGATTTAGCCGGAGCTCAGTGTTCATATCTTGTCAAGCTCCATGAGTGGATCCCTGCCATGTATTTTGTTGTCATGTTTGAGTGCTGTAGCATATTTATCTTGATGTATTTAGTTGGTCACTTGCTGATTATCGCACACCGGTGCCATATTTATTTTGCTTGCCATTTCCAAACCATGCATCCGATTCCGGTGATCTTTATATCGATTTCAACCGAAATCACCCCACCTTTCTAGTGGAACTCTTGGATTTCTAGGTTGAGGCCATGTTCAATCATTCCTTGTCAAATCTTGCATATGCATCACATACCGCATCCCGCATATCATACCATGTTTGCATCATGTTGTTTGAGCATTGCACGTGGTTGATTGTGTTCCATTTGCTTGTTGTTATTGTTTGGGTAGAGCCGGGAGACGATTTCGTGAACGAGGAGCCCGTTGAGTTCGCTTATGAGGATCAAGTCAACTCTGACAACTTTGCAGGCAAGATGATCATACCCTCGAAATCACTTATATCTTTGATTGCTAGATGCTCGCTCTTTTGCTATGCCTGAGCTACGATACCTACCACTTGCTTATCATGCCTCCCATATTGCCATGTCAAACCTCTAACCCACCATGTCCTAGCAAACCATTGTTTGGCTATGTTACCGCTTTGCTCAGCCCCTCTTATAGCGTTGCTAGTTGCAGGTGAAGATTGGAGATCGTTCCTTGTTGGAACATTGTTTATTGTTGCGATATCACAATATTATCTTTTTTATATACTTGGTAAAGGGTGGACGGCTCGGCCTTTTGCCTAGTGTTTTGTTCCACTCTTGCCGCCCTAGTTTCCGTCATATCGGTGTTATGTTCCCAGATTTTGCGTTCCTTACGCGGTTGGGTTATAATGGGAACCCCTTGATAGTTCGCCTTGAATAAAACTCCTCCAGCAATGCCCAACCTTGGTTTTACCATTTGCCACCTAGCCTCTTTTTCCCTTGGGTTTCCGGAGCCCAAGGGTCATCTTTATTTAAAACCCCCTGGGCCAGTGCTCCTCTGAGTGTTGGTCCGAACTAGGAAGCCTGCGGGGCCACCTCGGGGAAACTCGAGGGTTGGTTTTACTCGTAGATTGACCTATCTGAGTGTGCCCTGAGAACGAGATATGTGCAGCTCCTATCGGGATTTGTCGGCACATTCGGGCGGTGTTGCTGGACTTGTTTTACCATTGTCGAGGATGTCTTGTAACCGGGATGCCGAGCCTGAACGGAATGTCTTGGGAGAAGGAATATCCTTCGTTGACCGTGAGAGCTTGTGATGGGCTAAGTTGGGACTCCCTTGCAGGGATTTGAACTTTCGAAAGCCATGCCCGCGGTTATGGGCAAATGGGAATTTGTTAATATCCGGTTGTAGATAACCTGAAAGTTAACTTAATTAAAATGCACCAACCGCGTGTGTAACCGTGATGGTCTCTTCTCGGCGGTGTCCAGGAATTGAACATAGTGTTGGAGTAATGCTTGACGTAGGTTGTTCTAGGATCACTTCTTGATCATAGTTGTTCGACCGTGCTTTTGCCTTCTCTTCTCGCTCTCATTTCCATATGTTAGCCACCATATATGCCAGTCGCTTGCTGCAGCTCCACATCATACCTTTGCCTTACCTATTAGCTTAAATAGTCTTGATCGCGAGGGTGCGAGATTGTTGAGTCCCCGTGACTCACAAATTACTTCCAAAACCAGATGCAGGGACCGATGATACCTCTCTAGACGATGCACTTGAGCTCAACTGGGAGTTCAATGAAGACTCTTGCCGTTACTATGTGTCTTTCCCAGATGATCAGTAGTGGTGCCCAGTTGGGGTGATCGGGGACTTTGTCGCATGTGGGGGTTGATCTTTATTTTGGTACCGTAGTCGGACCATGAGTGTATTGGATGATTGTAATGTTATTCATGTATTTGTGTGACATGGCGAGTGTAAGCCAACTATGTATCTTTTCCCCTTTTATTTATTTAAATGGGTTGTTGTGAAGATTACCTTACTTGTGACATAGCTTTCAATGCGGTTGTGCCTCTAAGTCGTGCTTCGACACGTAGGAGATATGGCCGCATCGAGGGCGTTACAAGTTCGTAATCAGAGCCAGGCCCGACCTTAGGAGCCCCCTGCTTGATCGACTCATTGGCGTTGTTGAATCTAGAAAAAATGTTTTGAGTCATTTAGGAATTATATATCGGAGAGTTTAGAAATTCTTTTAACTGCCCAGTCCCATCATCGCTCTGGTGAGGCATCCTGACGTAGAGTTTTGACTCTTCTCTTCTCAAATTTCACTAAAAAAATTTAGGATCACGCGGGTATCTTGGAATCGTTCTGATGGTTTTGTGATGAGAACATTGTTCTTGGTGCCTCCTGTCATTTAAGGGTTGTGGCAGTGTCCCAGGGAGTTGAGCTCCGAGGTGTTGTCATCACAATTTTATCGTTGAGATTCTGGAATACCTGAGTTTCATCGACATCGAAAATCTCTTTTATGAAGTTGTTGGTGAGATAACCTCGACGCCACCCAGTACTGGGCCGGGAGTTCGGGAGTATTGCCATAACTTGTATAACGGATGCTTTTCGAAGGTTGAGGTATATGATTTCCGAAGGTTTCTCGGTTATGTGTTGAAGGATGGATACAGCTGGATGTAGGATTTGCTAGATTTGGGTGAGATATTATGCTTCCCCTGTATCCCCAACACCCGATTGCATAATCGGAAAGGTTCGGGAGTTTCATAGGTGGGAATTCTTGTAGCTCTAGTTCTTCTTCCGCAGATATTTGGTTTGGGATTGGGTAATCCTCACCAAGTATTTGTTCTTGTCCGTACCTTGTTGGTTTTATTCTTCTACCTCAATTCTAAGTGTCTTCTCAATTTATGGATATGTGACCATTTCAATTGGAATGCATTCGTTCATTTTGTTCGGATGTGAAGACTATATGTTGCAATTTCAACCCGTTTGATTCAGCTTCAATATTTGTCTGTCAAGATGCTAACGGATGTCAAGCTATTCAGGATGGCTCCTCCAACACGCACGACTCCGAATCCTGATCCGCCACCACCACCTCCACCTCCGGAGGCATGGCAAGCTGTGATGGCCGCTACCAATGCAAACACGCAGCTGATCATGCAACTTCTTCAAGAGCGCAACCAAGGGAACCAGGGCCATGGCAACAATCAGAATCAATTTGCTACACTCAACTAGTTCCTCGCTAATCAGCCAAAGACCTTCAGCAATTGTGTTGAGGCAACAGACGCTGATGATTGGCTCGTGGACATATGCAAGCATTTCGAGTGCAGTAACGTCAGGCCTGAGGACTTTGTCAAGTTCGCCTCCTTCCAACTCAAAGACCAAGCTGCAGAATGGTTTCAACAGTACAAAGATTCCAGAGGAGGCCATGTGATTACCTGGGATGAATTCCGTCAAGACTTCAAAGCTCATCATATTCCTCAGAGTGTGGTTGAAATCAAGCGTGAGGAATTCCGCAACCTGAAGCAAGGCACTATGTTTGTTTACCAGTACAACATCATGTTTCAGAAGCTCGCCCGTTTTGCTAAGCAAGACGTCCCTGACAAGAAGAGGATGATATACCAGTTCAGGGGTGGTCTCAGAGAAGAACTCCAGCTAGCTCTCGTCCTCTTTGAGCCCAAGAAGTACGATGAGTTCTACAACATGGCAATGAAGCAAGAGACTACTCAACTGAAGTGTGATGCTTCCAAGAAGCAAGTCAGAGATGAAACTCCTTCTTCCTCAACTCAAGTGGCTAAGCAGCAAAAGTATTGGCTTCCTCGTCCTCCGTTTCGTCAGCCTTTTCAGCAGAAGAGCAAAGGTGGTAGTGGATCTTCCCCCCCCCCCAACCCCGGCTTTCAGAACAAGACTTCGTCTCAAGCTCCAAGATCAAGTGCTCCGTATCACCGTCCGCTCTCGGAGGTCACGTGCAACAAGTGCCAACAGAAGAGTCACTATGCCAACAAATGCTTCAATCAGAGGCATCTCCCTCTTCCTCCTCATGTGAGATCGGCAAGTACAGCTGTGGTCAAGCATAACCCCAAGCACGCCAAGGTCAACCTGATGAATGCAGCTCAGGCAGAGGACTCGTCAGATGTCATCATGGGTAACCTTCCTGTTAACGATGTTCCTACAAAAGTACTTTTTGATACTGGTGCACCGCATTGTTTCATGTCAAAGCCATTTTTTGCCAAGAATGAATTAGTTTCTTCTCATTTTGGCAAACAAATGGATATCGTTTCTCCTGGTAAACGTTTGAGTGCCAGTTTGGAGGTTCCAGACGTGACTATCATGTTGGGCGACTATAAGTTTCTTTCTTCCCCAATGGTCCTTGGTAACTCAGATATTGATCTTATTCTTGGAATGGATTGGCTGTCTAAGCACCAGGCTCAACTTGATTGTGCTGCCAGGCAGATTCAATTGACTCATTCGTCTGAGGATGTAATTGTCTTTGCCGCAAGGGATGATACCATTCATCTGTTTTCTCTCAATGAGAAGGGTGAACTGGATGCCATCTCTCAAATTCCAGTATTTTGCGAATATCAAGACGTCTTTCTAGAAGAGCTTCCAGGAATGCCTCCGCACCGGCCAGTTGAATTCATCATCGATCTTGAGCCTGGCACGGAACCTGTTTGCAAACGTCCTTACAAGCTTGGACCTGAAGAGTTGAAGGAGCTGAAGAAGCAACTCGATATTCAAGAGCGAATGGGTCTCATCCGACCTAGTTCTTCTCCATGGGGTTGTGGAGTTCTTTTTGTGAAGAAGAAGGATGGAACGGATCGACTTTATGTTGACTACCGTCCATTGAACAAGAAGACTATAAAGAACAAGTACCCACTTCCCAACATCAACGAGCTGTTTGAACAACTCAAAGGTGCTCAAGTATTCTCCAAGCTTGATCTCCGTATGGGCTATCACCAGATCCGAATTCGTGAGCAAGATATCCCCAAGACAGCATTCAGAACAAGCTATGGTTCATATGAATACACTGTCATGTCTTTTGGCCTCGTCAACGCTCCTCCGACTTTCTCTCGTATGATGACCTTCATCTTCAACCCCTACACAAATGACTTTGTCTTGGTCTTCCTCGATGACATTTTGGTCTTTTGCAAGAACAAGGAAGATCATGCCAAGCACTTGCGTTTGGTGCTGGATAAGTTCAGAGAACATTAGTTCTATGCCAAGTTTTCAAAGTGCGAGTTTTGGCTCGATGAGGTTCTCTATCTTGGGCATATCATCTCTGCCAAGGGCATAGCGGTGAATCCTAAGAAAGAGTTGTTGGAAATATGCCCTAGAGGCAATAATAAAATGGTTATTATTATATTTCTTTGTTCATGATAAGTGTCTATTGTTCATGCTATAATTGTGTTATCCGGAAATCGTAATACATGTGTGAATACATAGACCACAACACGTCCCTAGTGAGCCTCTAGTTGACTAGCTCGTTGATCAAAGGATAGTCATGGTTTCCTGACTATGGACATTGGATGTCATTGATAAAGGGATCACATCATTAGGAGAATGATGTGATGGACAAGACCCAATCCTAAGCATAGCTCAAAGATCGTGTAGTTCGTTTGCTGTAGCTTTTCTGAATGTCAAGTATCATTTCCTTAGACCATGAGATTGTGCAACTCCCGGACACCGTAGGAGTGCCTTGGGTGTGCCAAACGTCACAACGTAACTGGGTGACTATAAAGGTACATTACAGGTATCTCTGAAAGTGTCTGTTGGGTTGGCACGAATCGAGACTGGGATTTGTCACTCCGTATGACGGAGAGGTATCTCTGGGCCCACTCGATAATGCATCATCATAATGAGCTCAATGTGATCAAGTGGTTAATCACGGGATCATGCATTACGGTACGAGTAAAGTGACTTGCCGGTAACGTGACTGAACAAGGTATTGGGATACCGACGATCGAGTCTCGGGCAAGTAACGTACCGATTGACAAAGGGAATTGTATACAGATTGATTGAATCCTCGACATCGTGGTTCATGCGATGAGATCATCGTGGAGCATGTGGGAGCCAACATGGGTATCCAGATCCCGCTGTTGGTTATTGACCGGAGAGGCTTCTCGGTCATGTCTGCATGTCTCCCGAACCCGTAGGGTCTACACAGTTAAGGTTCGGTGACGCTAGGGTTGTAGAGATATTAGCATACGGTAACCCGAAAGTTGTTTGGAGTCCCGGATGAGATCCCGGACATCATGAGGAGATCCAGAATGGTCCGGAGGTAAAGATTTATATATAGGAAGTCCAGTTTCGGCCATCGGGAAGGTTTTGGGGGTCATCGGTATTATACCGGGACCACCGGAAGGGTCCCGGGGGTCCACCGGATGGGGCCACCTATCCCGGAGGGACCCATGGGCTGAAGTGGGAGGGAAACAGCCCCTAGTGGGCTGGTGCGCCCCCCTTTGGGCCTCCCCCTGCGCCTAGGGTTAGAAACCCTAGGGGTGGGGGCGCCACCCTTGCCTTGGGGGGCAAGGCAACCCCTTGGCCGCCACCCCCCCTAGGCACCCTATATATAGTGGGGAGAGGGAGGGCTGCGCATCCAAGCCCCTGGCCTCTCCCTCTCCCTCCCGTGACACTCCTCCATCTCCCTGCGCTTGGCGAAGCCATGCCGAGATCACCGTTGCTTCCTCCACCACGCCGTCGTGCTGCTGGATCTTCATCAACCTCTTCTTCCCCCTTGCTGGATCAAGTTGGAGGAGACGTCTTCCCAACCGTACGTGTGTTGAACGCGGAGGTGTTGTCCGTTCGGCACTTGGTCATCGGTGATTTGAATCACGTCGAGTACGATTCCATCAACCCCGTTCTCTTGAACGCTTCCGCTCGTGATCTACAAGGGTATGTAGATGCACTCCTCTCCCTCGTTGCTAGATGACTCCATAGATTGATATTGGTGATGCCTAGAAAATTTTAAAATTCTGCTACGTTCCCCAACAGTGGCATCATGAGCTAGGTCTATGCGTAGTTACTATGCATGAGTAGAACACAAAGTAGTTGTGGGCGTCGATATTGTCAATTATCTTGCCGTTACTAGTCTTATCTTGATTCGGCGGTATTGTGGGATGAAGCGGACCGGACCAACCTTACACGTACGCTTACGTGAGACCGGTTCCACCGACTGACATGCACTAGTTGCATAAGGTGGCTGGCGGGTGTCTGTCTCTGCCACTTTAGTCGGATCGGATTTGATGAAAAGGGTCCTTATGAAGGGTAAATAGAAATTGGCAATTCACGTTGTGGTTTTGGCGTAGGTAAGAAACGTTCTTGCTAGAATCCTATAGCAGCCACGTAAAAACTTGCAACAACAATTAGAGGACGTCTAACTTGTTTTTGCAGCAAGTGTTTTGTGATGTGATATGGCCAAAGGATGTGATGAATGATATATGTGATGTATGAGACGATCGTGTTCTTGTAATAGGAATCACGACTTGCATGTCGATGAGTATGACAACCGGCAGGAGCCATAGGAGTTGTCTTTATTTATTTATGACCTGCGTGTCAACATAAACGTCATGTAATTACTTTACTTTATTGCTAAAGCGTTAGCCATAGTAGTAGAAGTAATAGATGATGTGACAACTTCAAGAAGACACGATGATGGAGATCATGATGATGGAAATCATGGTGTCATGCCGGTGACAACGATGATCATGGAGCCCCGAAGATGGAGATCAAAAGGAGTGAATGATATTGGCCATATCATGTCACTATTTGATTGCATGTGATGTTTATCATGTTTTACATCTTATTTGCTTAGAACGATGGTAGCTTAAATAAGATGATCCCTCAAAATAATTTCAAGAAAGTGTTCCCCCTAACTGTGCACCGTTGCGAAGGTTCGTTGTTTCGAAGCACCACGTGATGATCGGGTGTGATAGATTCTAACGTTCGAATACAACGGGTGTAAGCCAGATTTACACACGCAATACACTTAGGTTGACTTGACGAGCCTAGCATGTACAGACATGGCCTCGGAACACAGAAGACCGAAAGGTCGAGCATGAGTCGTATAGAAGATACGATCAACATGAAGATGTTCACCGATGTTGACTAGTCCGTCTCACGTGATGATCAGACACGGCCTAGTTAACTCGGATCATGTTATACTTAGATGACTGGAGGGATGTCCACCTGAGTGGGAGTTCATTGAATAATTTGATTAGATGAACTTAATTATCATGAACTTAGTCTAAAATCTTTACAATGTCTTGTAGATCAAATGGCCCACGTTGTCCTCAACTTCAACGCGTTCCTAGAGAAAACCAAGCCGAAAGATGATGGCAGCAACTATACGGACTGGGTCCGGAACCTGAGGATCATCCTCATAGCTGCCAAGAAAGATTATGTCCTAGAAGCACTGCTAGGTGATGCACCCGTCCCACAGAACCAAGACGTTATGAACGCTTGGCAGACACGTGCTGATGATTACTCCCTCGTTCAGTGCGGCATGCTTTACAGCTTAGAACCGGGGCTCCAAAAGCATTTTGAGAGACACGGAGCATATGAGATGTTCGAAGAGCTGAAAATGGTTTTTCAAGATCATGCCCGGGTCGAGAGATATGAAGTCTCCGAGAAGTTCTTTAGCTGTAAGATGGAGGAAAATAGTTCTGTCAGTGAGCACATACTCACAATGTCTGCGCTACATAACCGCTTGACTCAGTTGGGAGTTAATCTCCCGGATGACACGGTCATTGACAGAATCCTTCAGTCGCTTCCACCGAGCTACAAGAGCTTTGTGATGAACTTCAATATGCAGGGGATGGAAAAGACCATTCCTGAGGTATATTCAATGCTGAAATCAGCAGAGGTAGAAGTCAAAAAGGAACATCAAGTGTTGATGGTGAATAAAACCACTAAGTTCAAGAAAGGCAAGGGTAAGAAGAACTTCAAGAAGGACGGCAAGGGAGTTGCCGCGCCCGGTAAGCAAGCTGCCGGGAAGAAGCCAAAGAATGGACCCAAGCCCGAGACTGAGTGTTTTTATTGCAAGGGAAGTGGTCACTGGAAGCGGAATTGCCCCAAATACTTAGCGGATAAGAAGGCCGGCAACACGA
Organism: Triticum urartu; assembly: GCF_003073215.2. NCBI lineage: Eukaryota > Viridiplantae > Streptophyta > Magnoliopsida > Poales > Poaceae > Triticum > Triticum urartu. The sequence goes on along the minus strand of NC_053022.1, from coordinate 413,262,153 downwards.
AAGGTATATGTGATATACATGTAATCGATGTGTACCTTACCAGTACTCGTAGTAGCTCCTGGGTATTTGATACCGGTGCGGTTGCTCATATTTGTAACTCAAAGTAGGAGCTGCGGAATAAGCGGAGACTGGCGAAGGACGAGGTGACGATGCGCGTCGGGAATGGTTCCAAGGTCGATGTGATCGCCGTTGGCACGCTACCTCTACATTTACCAACGAGATTAGTTTTAAACCTCAATAATTGTTATTTAGTGCCAGCTTTGAGCATGAACATTGTATCAGGATCTCGTTTAATACGAGATGGCTACTCATTTAAATCCGAGAATAATGGTTGTTCTATCTATATGAGAGATATGTTTTATGGTCAAGCTCCGATGGTGAATGGTTTATTCTTAATGAATCTCGAGCGTAATGCTACAGATATTCATAGTGTGGATACCAAAAGATATAAGGTTAATAATGATAGTCCCACATACTTGTGGCACTGCCGCCTTGGTCACATAGGTGTCAAACGCATGAAGAAGCTCCATGCAGATGGACTTTTAGAGTCTCTTGATTACGAATCATTTGACACATGCGAACAATGTCTCATGGGTAAAATGACCAAGACTCCGTTCTCAGGAACAATGGAGCGAGCAACCAACTTATTAGAAATCATACATACTGATGTGTGCGGTCCAATGAGTGTTGAGGCTCGCGGTGGCTATCGTTATGTTCTCACCCTCATTGATGACTTGAGTAGATATGGGTATGTCTACTTAATGAAGCACAAGTCTGAGACCTTTGAAAAGTTCAAGGAATTTCAGAGTGAAGTTGAGAATCAACGTGACAGGAAAATCAAGTTCTTGCGATCAGATCGTGGGGGAAAATACTTGAGTCACGAATTTGGCACACACTTAAGAAAATGTGGAATAGTTTCACAACTCACGCCGCCTGGAACACCTCAGCGTAATGGTGTGTCCAAACGTCGTAATCTCACTCTATTAGATATGGTGCGATCTATGATGTCTCTTACCGATTTACCGCTATCATTTTGGGGCTATGCTTTAGAGACTGCCGCATTCACTTTAAATAGGGCTCTGTCAAAATCCCTTGAGACGACACCATATGAATTATGGTTTGGGAAGAAACCTAAGCTGTCGTTTCTAAAAATTTGGGGATGCGATGCTTATGTCAAGAAACTTCAACCTGAAAAGCTCGAACCCAAGTCGGAAAAATGCGTCTTCATAGGATACCCTAAAGAAACTGTTGGGTATACCTTCTACCTCAGATCCGAAGGCAAGATCTTTGTTGCCAAGAATGGGTCCTCTCTAGAGAAAGAGTTTCTCTCGAAAGAAATAAGTGGGAGGAAAGTAGAACTTGATGAAGTATTACCTCTTGAACCGGTAAGTAGCGCAGCTCAAAAAAATGTTCCTGAGGTGCCTGCACCGACTAGAGAGGAAGTGGGTGATGATGATCATGAAACTTCAGATCAAGTTGCTACTGAACTTCGTAGGTCCACAAGGACACGTTCTGCACCAGAGTGGTACGGCAACCCTGTCTTGGAAATCATGTTGTTAGACAACGGTGAACCTTTGAACTATGAAGAAGCAATGGCGGGCCCGGATTCCAACAAATGGCTGGAAGCCATGAAATCCGAGATAGGATCCATGTATGAAAATGAAGTATGGACTTTGACTGACTTGCCCGATGATCGGCGAGCCATAGAAAATAAATGGATCTTTAAGAAGAAGACAGACGCGGATGGTAATGTGACCATCTATAAAGCTCGGCTTGTCGCTAAGGGTTATCGACAAGTTCAAGGGGTTGACTATGATGAGACTTTCTCACCTGTAGCGAAGCTGAAGTCCGTCCGAATCATGTTAGCAATTGCCACATTCTATGATTATGAGATATGGCAAATGGACATCAAAACGACATTCCTTAATGGTTTCCTCAAGGAGGAATTGTATATGATGCAACCGGAAGGTTTTGTCGATCCTAAGAATGCTGACAAGGTGTGCAAGCTCCAACGCTCGATTTATGGGCTGGTGCAAGCATCTCGGAGTAGGAACATTCGTTTTGATGAGATGATCAAAGCGTTTGGATTTATGCAGACTTATGGAGAAGCCTGCATTTACAAGAAAGTGAGTGGGAGCTATGTAGCATTTCTCATATTGTATGTGGATGACATACTGTTGATGGGAAATGATATAGAATTCTTGGAGAGCATAAAGGACTACTTGAACAAGTGTTTTTCAATGAAGGACCTTGGAGAAGCTGCTTATATATTAGGCATCAAGATCTATAGAGATAGATCAAGACGCCTCATTGGTCTTTCACAGAGTATGTACCTTGACAAGATATTGAAGAAGTTCAAAATGGATCAGTCAAAGAAGGGGTTCTTGCCTGTATTGCAACGTACGAGATTGAGCATGGCTCAATGCCCGACCACGGCAGAAGTTAGAGAAAATATGAGTGTCGTCCCCTATGCCTCGGCCATAGGGTCTATCATGTATGCTATGCTGTGTACCAGACCTGATGTAAACTTTGCCGTAAGTTTGGTAGGAAGGTACCAAAGTAATCCCGGCATCGAACACTGGACAGCAGTCAAGAATATCCTGAAGTACCTAAAAAGGACTAAGGAAATGTTTCTCGTTTATGGAGGTGACGAAGAGCTCGTCGTAAAATGTTACGTCGATGCTAGCTTCGACACAGATCTGGATGACTCTGAGTCACAAACCGGATACATGTATATTTTGAATGGTGGGGCAGTAAGCTAGTGTAGTTGCAAGCAAAGCATTGTGGCGGGATCTACATGTGAAGCGGAGTACATGGCAGCCTCGGAGGCAACACAAGAAGCAGTCTGGGTGAAGGAGTTCATTACTGACCTAGGAGTCATACCCAATGCGTCGGGCCCGATGACTCTCTTCTGTGACAACACTGGAGCTATTGCCCTTGCCAAGGAGCCCAGGTTTCACAGGAAGACCAGGCATATCAAGCGTCGCTTCAACTCCATTCGTGAAAGTGTTCAAAATGGAGACATAGAGATTTGTAAAGTACATACGGACCTGAATGTAGCAGATCCGTTGACTAAACCTCTCCCTAGAGCAAAACATGATCAACACCAGAACTGCATGGGTGTTCGATTCATCACAATGTAACTAGAATATTGACTCTAGTGCAAGTGGGAGACTATTGGAAATATGCCATAGAGGCAATAATAAAATGGTTATTATTATATTTCTTTGTTCATGATAATTGTCTATTGTTCATGCTATAATTGTGTTATCCGGAAATCATAATACATGTGTGAATACATAGACCACAACACGTCCCTAGTGAGCCTCTAGTTGACTAGCTTGTTGATCAAAGGATAGTCATGGTTTCCTGACTATGCACATTGGATGTCATTGATAACGGGATCACATCATTAGGAGAATGATGTGATGGACAAGACCCAATCCTAAGCATAGCTCAAAGATCGTGTAGTTCGTTTGCTGTAGCTTTTCTGAATGTCAAGTATCATTTCCTTAGACCATGAGATTGTGAAACTCCCGGACACCGTAGGAGTGCCTTGGGTGTGCCAAATGTCACAATGTAACTGGGTGACTATAAAGGTACATTACAGGTATCTTCGAAAGTGTCTGTTGGGTTGGCACGAATCGAGACTGGGATTTGTCACTCCGTATGACGGAGAGGTATCTCTGGGCCCACTCGGTAATGCATCATCATAATGAGCTCAATGTGATCAAGTGGTTGATCACGGGATCATGCATTACGGTACGAGTAAAGTGACTTGCCGGTAACGAGACTGAACAAGGTATTGGGATACCAACGATCGAGTCTCGGGCAAGTAACGTACCGATTGACAAAGGGAATTGTATATGGATTGATTGAATCCTTGACATCGTGGTTCATCCGATGGGATCATCGCGGAGCATGTGGGAGCCAACATGGGTATCCAGATCCCGCTGTTGGTTATTGACCGGAGAGGCTTCTCGGTCATGTCTGCATGTCTCCCGAACCCGTAGGGTGTACACACTTAAGGTTCGGTGACGCTAGGGTTGTAGAGATATTAGCATACGGTAACCCGAAAGTTGTTCGGAGTCCCGGATGAGATCTCGGACATCATGAGGAGTTCTGGAATGGTCCGGAGGTAAAGATTTATATATAGGAAGTCCAGTTTCGGCCATCGGGAAGGTTTCGGGGGTCACCGGTATTGTATCGGGACCACCGGAAGGGTCCCGGGGGTCCACTGGGTGGGGCCACCAATCTCGGAGGGCCCCATGGGCTGAAGTGGGAGGGGAACCAGCCCCTAGTGGGCTGGTGCACCCCCCTTTGGACCTCCCCCTACGCCTAGGGTTAGAAACCCTAGGGGTGGGGGCGCCACCCTTGCCTTGGGGGGCAAGGCAACCCCTTGGCCACCGCCCCCTAGGAGATTGGATCTCCTAGGGCCGCCCCCCCTAGGCACCCTATATATAGTGGGGGGAGGGAGGGCTGCGTACCCAAGCCCCTGGCCTCTCCCTCTCCCTCCCGTGACACTCCTCTGTCTCCCTGCGCTTGGCGAAGCCCTACCGAGATCACCGTTGCTTCCACCACCACGCCGTCGTGCTGCTGGATCTTCATCAACCTCTTCTTCCCCCTTGCTGGTTCAAGTTGGAGGAGACGTCTTCCCAACCATACGTGTGTTGAACGCGGAGGTGCTGTCCGTTCGGCACTTGGTCATCGGTGATTTGAATCACGTCGAGTACGACTCCATCAACCCCGTTCTGTTGAACACTTCCGCTCGCGATCTACAAGGGTATGTAGATGCACTCCTCTCCCTCGTTGCTAGATGACTCCATAGATTGATCTTGGTGATGTGTAGAAAATTTTAAAATTCTGCTACGTTCCCCAACAGGTGTCTGCAATTGTGGATTGGGAACCACCTCAGAACGTGAAGCAACTCCGCAGCTTCCTTGGTCTCGCAAGCTACTGTCGAAGGTTCGTTGAGAATTTTTCAAAGATCGCGAAGCCTCTTTCAAACCTTCTACATAAGCACGTGAATTACGTTTGGTCTCCTGAATGTGACATCGCTTTCAACACCCTAAAAGAGAAATTAGTCACTGCTCCAGTTCTGACTCCTCCTGATGAATCCAAACCGTTCGAGGTCTTCTGTGATGCCTCTCTTCAAGGTCTTGGTGCAGTGTTGATGCAAGAGAAGAAAGGTGTGGCCTATACTTCTCGCCAGTTGAAGCCCAGTGAAAAGAACTACCCCACTCACGACCTCGAGTTGGCAGCAGTTGTGCATGCTCTTTTGACTTGGAGACATCTCTTATTGGGAAGAAAAGTGGACATCTTCACTGACCACAAGAGTCTCAAGTACATCTTCACTCAGCCTAATCTCAACCTCAGGCAGACTTGTTGGGTCGAAATGATTCAAGAGTATAATCCAAGTATCGAATATACTCCAGGCAAGGCCAATGTAATTGCTGACGCTTTGAGCAGAAAGGCTTACTGCAACAGTTTGATTCTCAAGCCTTACCAACCCGAGCTTTGTGAAGCTTTCCACAAACTCAATCTGCAAGTTGTTCCTCAAGGTTTACTCGCCAACCTCCAAGTCTCTCCTACTTTGGAAGATCAGATTCGCGAGGCTCAACTTCTTGATGCTATGGTGAAGAAGGTGAAGATTGGGATTGCCAAGAGACAATCCAAGTACAAGTGCTATAGCTTTGATGACAAGGATACTCTATTCTTCGAGCATCACATTGTTGTGCCTAACGGTGACCTTCGTAAAGTCATTATGAACGAGGCTCACAATTCACTCCTCTCTATCCACCCTGGAAGTACAAAAATGTACCATGACCTCAAGCAGGCATATTGGTGGACTCGAATGAAGCGTGAGATTGCTCAGTTCGTGAATGAATGTGATGCCTGCAGAAGAGTGAAGGCAGAACACCAACGACCAGCTAGTCTCCTCCAACCTCTTGCCATTCCGGAATGGAAGTTTGACCACATTGAGATGGATTCGTGACTGGATTTCCAAAGTCCAAGCGTGGCAATGATTCTATCTTCGTTGTCATCGACAAACTCACTAAAGTGGCTCACTTTCTGCCTATCAAAGAGTCTATCACTGCAGCTCAATTGGCAGAGCTTTATACCTCTCGGATTGTCTCTCTACACGGTATTCCACAGTTGATTTCTTCAGATCGTGGCAGCATCTTCACCTCGAAGTTTTGGGATTCTTTTCAGAAGGCCATGGGCAGCAACATCCGTTTCAGCATAGCTTTTCATCCCCAAACTAGCGGCCAAGTCGAGCGTGTCAATCAGATTCTTGAAGATATGCTCAGGGCTTGCATTATCTCTTTCGGTATGAAGTGGGATGATTGTCTTCCATATGCCGAGTTTTCCTACAACAACAGCTTTCAAGCGAGTTCGGGCAAGGCCCCATTTGAAATTCTGTATGGCAGGAAGTGTCGTACTCCTCTTAACTGGTCAGAGACTAGTGAACGTCAACTTCCTGGCAATGACTTGATCACAGAGGTAGAAGAGATGTGCAAAGTCATTCGTGATAACCTCAAAGCAGCGCAATCGTGCCAGAAGAGCTACTATGATAGTAAGCATCGTGATTTGGCTTTCGAGATCGGAGACCATGTTTACCTCCATGTCTCTCCATTGAAAGGTACTCGTCGCTTTGGTATCAAAGCGAAGCTTGCCCCTAGATATGTGGATCCTTTCAAGATCGTCAGCAAGAGAGGCGATCTCGCCTATCAACTCGAGCTTCCCTCCAACTTTGCAAATGTGCACGACGTGTTCCATGTCTCTCAGCTCCGCAAGTGCTTCAAGACTCCTGACTGCACCGTCAACTTCGAAGACATTGAACTCCAAGAAGACCTTTCTTATCGTGAGCACCCAGTTGCTATTCTTGAAGAAACTGAGCGCAAGACTCGCAACAAGTCAATCAAATTCCTCAAAGTCAAGTGGTCACACCATTCCGACCGTGAAGCCACCTGGGAACGCGAGGATCACCTCCGTTCTGAGTACCCGGAGTTTTTCCAGTCCTAGATCTCGGGACAAGATCCTTTCGTAGTGGTGGAGTGTTGTAACACCCCGGATGTAATTTACCTTATCTGTATCCCAACTCTTGCCGTTTCCGGCGCTAAGTTATTTTATTTCCTCATTGCCGGGTTTTTGTCTCCGTGTGTTGTTGTCTTTGTCATGCATCTCATATCATGTCATCATGTGCATTGCATTTGCATACGTGTTCGTCTCATGCATCCGAGCATTTTCCCCGTTGTCTGTTTTGCATTCCGGCGCTCCTATGTCCTCCGGTGGTCCTTTCTACCTCTTTTTCTGTGTGGGGGTTAAACATTTCCGGACTGGACCGAGACTTTCCATGCAGCCTTGGCTTACTACCGGTAGACCGCCTGTCAAGTTTCGTGCCATTTGGACTTCGTTTGATACTCCAACGGTTAACCGAGGGACCGAACAGGCCTCGTGTGTGTTGCAGCCCAACACCCTTCCAATTTGGCACAAAACCCACCAAAAACCCCTCCATCATCTAGAGCGTTTGATCACGATCGCGTGGCCGAAAACCGCACCTCATTTGGAGCTCCCTAGCTCCCTCTACGCCTATAAATAGCCTCCCCTCCAAAATTTTCGGGTCTTCTCCTACCCTAACCCTCAAAATCGCTCACGCCGCCGCCGGACATGTCCGCCTCCTAGCAGACGAAATCGCCGCCGCCGCCTCAGCCAGTCCGCCGCCGACACCTGTCGCCACCGCACTCCGCGCGCCGCCGGCCCGGGAGGCCCGCAGCGAGCCCTCCCGGCCCAGATCCACGCCGCCGCCGCCTGCCTCTAGCCCCGCCGCCCGGCAGCCCGCGCTGGCTGCTTCCAACCCTCCGGCAACCGGCGCCGCCACCGCGCCGCCCAGCCCGCTCGTCGTCGGCGACCCGACCACCGCCCGCGCCAGACGCCTACTCCGGCCGCCGGCGCCGGCGAGCTCCGGCCGGCGAGCTCCTCCACCCCGTCCCCGAGCTGCGGCCTCCTTCCTCGACGCCGACGGCTCTCTCCGGCGAGTTCTTTGTCTCCGGCGAACAGGACTTCCGGCGAACCTCGTAATCCACGCCAGATCTGAGATCTGGAATTTTTAGGGTTGACTTCAATCCAGTTTTGCATTATATTTTTGCATACTTTGACATGTCATAACTCTGCATCCGTAGCTCTGATTTGTGCATGTGGCATATCAAAAAGTTCGTATCGACGTGTACATCATTTCATCTCATTGCATAATTTTCATTTGAGCTCATCTTGATGCCCGAAATGTTGTTGGAAGAGGGCTATGTGATGAATTTGTCAGATCTGTTTCAGCAAATGGCCTTTTGTCATTTTTGCCATGATTAATGTGTGCATGCTATGATCCAAAGCTCTACATGTGTTTGGTTATATGCCATGCCATCTTTACAGAGGTGCTTGCCATGTATTTTTGTGATATTTGTGGTGACTAGCATAAGCTTGCAAAGCAGCGTAATCGTTGATGCTGATTTCAGGGACTTAGAATTTCACCAAGTCCTTGTCCTGATTTTGTTGTTATGCCATATGTTCATGTTGTTTCCTAGTGATCTGTGCCTCTTTTGAGGATGATCTGTAAGGATGTTTTGTTAACATTGTGGTGATATACCCATCCATGTCTTTGTTTGCATTTATGAGCAACCTAGCTTGAGACAATCGAGCTCTACTTTTGCTATAAAATGATCCTGGCAGATTGTTGGCATGTTTAGAGATTTTGCCGAGGATGTCGTTGTTGATCCATGCATGCTATGATGTTGTTCTTTCCATGTCTAGCTTCTATGTCGTGTCTTGTTCATGGGTGTATGCTTAGTTTGTCATGACATGCTCTGTAGTGAGTGCATCGAGCTCGTAAACATGCCAACTCGTTAACTGTTTTGCATGCTCCAGTTTTTCACTAAGTCTGAATCTGTTTATGTTTTTGCCATGCTCACATGCTTGCAATTGTATTTTCTGATCCCTTTTGGCTCAAGGTCACTAAGGGACTTTTGTTAAGTGCTTTGATTAGCTTCATTCCATGCCATGCCTTGCCATGTTAAGTTCCTGTAGCTTGTAGTTTTCATGCTCTAAAGTGTGCTTCCTGATGATAAATTCCAGACTTGTGTTAATTTCACAAAGTCTGAAACCTGTTATCATTTGCACTTTTGCCATGCTTGTTTGAACCTGTTAATGGATGATTTAGCCATAGCTCAGTGTTCATCTTTTGTCAAGATCCATGAGTAGATCCCTGCCATGTATTTTTTGTCATGTTTGACTGCTGTAGCATATTTATCTTGATGCATTTAGTTGGTCACTTGCTGATTATCACAGACCGGTGCCATATTTGTTTTGCTTGCCATTTCCAAACCGTGCATCCGATTCTGGTGATCTTTATATCGATTTCAACTGAAATCACCTCACCTTTCTAGTGGCACTCTTGGATTTCCATGTTGAGGCCAGGTTCAACCATTCCTTGTCAAATCTTGCATATGCATCACATACCGCATCCCGCGTATCATACCATGTTTGCATCATGTTGTTTGAGCATTGCACGTGGTTGATTGTGTTCGGTTTGCTTGTTTTTCTTCTTTGGGTAGAGCCGGGAGATGAGTTCGTGAACGAGGAGCCCGTTGAGTTCGCTTACGAGGATCAAGTCAACTCTGACAACTTTGTAGGCAAGATGATCATACCCTCGAAATCACTTATATCTTCGCTTGCTAGATGCTCGCTCTTTTGCTATGTCTATGCTACGATACCTACCACTTGCTTATCATGCCTCCCGTATTGGCATGTCAAACCTCTAACCCACCATGTCCTAGCAAACCATTGTTTGGCAATGTTACTGCTTTGCTCAGCCCCTCTTATAGCGTTGCTAGTTGCAGGTGAAGATTGGAGATCGTTCCTTGTTGGAACATTGTTTATTGTTGGGATATCACAATATTATCTTGTTTATCTTAATGCATCTATATACTTGGTAAAAGGGTGGAAGGCTCGGCCTTTTGCCTAGTGCTTTGTTCCACTCTTGCCGCCCTAGTTTCCGTCATATCGGTGTTATGTTCCCTGATTTTGCGTTCCTTACGCGGTTGGGTTATAATGGGAACCCCTTGACAGTTCGCCTTGAATAAAACTCCTCCAGCAATGCCCAACCTTGGTTTTACCATTTGCCACCTAGCCTCTTTTTCCCTTGGGTTTCCGGAGCCCAAGGGTCATCTTTATTTAAACCCCCCTGGGCCAGTGCTCCTCTGAGTGTTGGTCTGAACTAGGCAGCCTGCGGGGCCAGCTCGGGGAAACTCGAGGGTTGGTTTTACTCGTAGCTTGACCTATCTGAGTGTGCCCTGAGAACGAGATATGTGCAGCTCCTATAGGGATTTGTCGGCACATTCGGGCGGTGTTGCTGGACTTGTTTTACCATTGTCGAGGATGTCTTGTAACCGAGATGCCGAGCCAGATCGGAATGTCTCGGGAGAAGGAATATCCTTCATTGACCGTGAGAGCTTGTGATGGGCTAAGTTGGGACTCCCTGCAGGGATTTGAACTTTCGAAAGTCGTGCCCGCGGCTATGGGCAGATGGGAATTTGTTAATGTCCGGTTGTAGATATCCTGAAACTTAATTAAAATGCACCAACTGCGTGTGTAACCGTGTTGGTCTCTTCTCGGCGGAGTCCGGGAGTTGAACACGGTGTTGGAGTAATACTTGACGTAGGTTGTTCTAGGATCACTTCTTGATCATAGTTGTTCGACCGTGCTTTTGCCTTCTCTTCTCGCTCTCATTTGCGTATGTTAGCCACCATATATGCTAGTCGCTTGCTGCAGCTCCACATCATACCTTTGCCTTACCTATTAGCTTAAATAGTCTTGATTGCGAGGGTGCGAGATTGCTGAGTCCCCGTGACTCACAGATTACTTCCAAAACCAGATGCAGGGACCGATGATACCGCTCCAAACGATGCGCTTGAGCTCAAGTGGGAGTTCGATGAAGACTCTCGCCGTTACTATGTGTCTTTCCCAGATGATCAGTAGTGGTTCCTAGTTGGGGCGATCGGGGACTTTGTCGCATGTGGGGGTTGATCTTTATTTTGGTACCGTAGTCGGACCATGAGTGTATTGGATGATTGTAATGTTATTCATGTATTTGTGTGACGTGGCAAGTGTAAGCCAACTATGTATCTTTCCCCTTTTATTTATTTTGCATGGGTTGTTGTGAAGATTACCTTACTTGGGACATAGCTTTCAATGCGGTTATGCCTCTAAGTCGTGCTTTGACACGTAGGAGATATAGCTGCATCGAGGGCGTTACACAGGGGCAGGGGGGCACCTCTAGACACACAAGTTGATCAAGTTGATCGTCTCTTAGCCGTGTGCGGTGCCACCCTCCACCATAGTCCACCTCGATAATACTGTAGCGGTGCTTAGGCGAAGCCCTGCGTTGGTAGAACATCAACATCGTCACCATGCCGTCGTGCCTACGAAACTCTCCCTCAACACTCGGCTGGATCGGAGTTTGAGGGACATCATCGGGCTGAACATGTGCTAAACTAGGAGGTGTCGTACATTCGGTACTTGATCAATCGGATCGCGAAGACGTATGACTACATCAACCGCGTTGTGCTAATGCTTCCGCTTATGGTCTACGAGGGTACGTGGACAACACTCTCCCCTCTCGTTGCTATGCATCACCATGATCTTGCATGTGCGTAGGAAATTTTTTGAAATTACTACGTTCCCCATCATGAGGATGGTAATATTAGAGTCATGCTAGTTGAGTAGTTGTGAATTTGAGAAATACTTGTGTTGAAGTTTTGATTCCCGTAGCATGCACGTATGGTGAACCATTAGGTGATGAAGTCGGAGCATGATTTATTTATTGATTGTCTTCCTTATGAGTGGCGGTCGGGGACGAGCGATGGTCTTTTCCTACCAATCTATCCCCCTAGGAGCATGCGCGTAGTACTTTGTTTCGATAACTAATAGATTTTTGCAATAAGTATATGAGTTCTTTATGACTAATGTTGAGTCCATGGATTATACGCACTCTCACCCTTCCACCATATACCTTCCTCAAAACAGCCACCATACCTACCTATCATGGCATTTCCATAGCCATTTTGAGATATATTGTCATGCAACTTTCCACCGTTCCGTTTACTATGACACGCTCCATCATTGTCATATTGCTTTGCATGATCATGTAGTTGACATTCTATTTGTGGCAAATCCACCGTTCATAATTCTTTCATACATGTCACTCATGAATCATTGCACATCCCGGTACACCGCCGAAGGCATTCATATAGAGTCATATCTTGTTCTAAGTATCGAGTTGTAATTCTTGAGTTGTAAGTAAATAAAAGTGTGATGATCATCATTATTAGATCATTGTCCCAGTCAAGAAAGGATGATGGAGACTATGATTCCCCCACAGGTCGGGATGACACTCCGGACAAAAATAAATAAATAAATAAAAGAGGCCGAAGAAGCCCAAATAAAAAAAGAGAAAAGAGGCCATAAAAAGAGAAGGCCCAAATAAAAAAAATAAAAAAATGAGAGAAAAAGAGAGAGGGGGCAATGCTACTATCCTTTTACCACACTTGTGCTTCAAAGTAGCACCATGATCTTCATCATAGAGAGTCTCCTATGTTGTCACTTTCATATACTAGTGGGAATCTTTCATTATAGAACTTGGCTTGTATATTCCAATGATGGGCTTCCTCAAATTGCCCTAGGTCTTCGTGAGCAAGCGATTTGGATGCACACCCACTAGTTTCTTTTGTTGAGCTTTCATACATTTATAGCTCGAGTGCATCCGTTGCATGGCAATCCCCACTCACTCACATTGATATCTATTGATGGGCATCTCCATAGCCCGTTGATATGCCTAGTTGATGTGAGACTATCTTCTCCTTTTTGTCTTCTCCACAACCACCATTCTATTCCACCTATAGTGCTATATCCATGGCTCACTCTCATATATTGCGTGAAGATTGAAAAAGTTTGAGAACATCAAAAGTATGTGTCGGCGTTCTGGGAACGGGGGTCCCCAGACTTGCCTGCCTGCGGTCTACGGCGTGGCTCAAGTGGGGGCCCAGCGCGGCCCATCTTCATCAGCACAAGAACAATACCCTCGCGAGGGGCCAAGCCTCGCGGGGCGGACGACAGGAAGCTTCCTCAGAGGCAGCCTCATCTGGCAGGCTTGCGAGGAGGCGGAGAGATCAATGCAAGGGTACCTAGCGAGGATCCCATGACGCAAGCCATGATGATCAAGGCCAGGCGGGCACCGGCCTGCGCAGGGTCCTTGTTTCCCCTTTGGTGCAAAGGGGGCAAACACATGCCAAGGTATCAGGCAAAGGTTACCATTCCGGTGCAACGAGACCAACACCAGCCGGACGGCAGGACGGAGGTCACCATGGAGCCGAAGACAGCGTCATCACTAGTGCTTTTGGCAGCCGAAGACCATCTTTGGTCAGGATAACTTGTACTACATGTTCCCCTTCAAATGGCCAATTGTTGGCGCCCTTCCCGCTTAATTATTCAGGGAGAGGCCCAGGGCCTCTATAAATAGAGCTAGCCTCCACAAAGGAAGGGGAGGGACCGAGAAGAGAGAGAGACGGGCAGACAGACATCTAGAAATCTGGTAGAACCCTAGCAGAGAGAGAGAGAGGTGACTGAACTCACTCTAGCAGTTCATCGCACCATCTCAAGAACACCTCTCGCGAGGCGGTTCTTCCCTTGTACTGTTCATCATCAGCCCCCTGAGGCAATCCACCACACCACACACTAGAGTAGGGTATTACACCACAACGGTGGCCCGAACCAGTATAAACCTTGTGTCTCTTGTGTTGCTCATCATTTTCATCTTAGTTTGCACGAGAGGATCGACGTAGATCGGTAGGGGAGAGATCTCCGCGCGCACCCCAGTGTTCGAACCTCAAGGGTCTGCCGGAATCCGAAATCCGACATTTGGCGTGCCAGGTAGGGGTGCGCCGGAGTCCTCCCTCCTGACGACCCACTCTCCCTCGACATCGCATCCCGCCCTCATGGCGGACAACGCGCCGCCCGCTCCAGCAACGGATGCCGACACTGGGGCCAGGAGGCTCTAGGCCTTGGCCCCCGCCTTGCGACAGGTGTAGTGGCCGCGCAAGTTCAGGCCCGAGATGCCGCCACGCTACGACGGCGTGACGGACCCGATGATTTTCCTACTGGCGTACGAGGAGGCCGTCCTCGGAGTCGGGGGTGACGATCGGGTGATGGCCAACTAGTTACCCATGGCCCTCACCGGCATCCCGCGCGCGTGGCTCCTCCACCTGCCGACGGCCTCTGTCACCTCCTAGGAGGAGCTGCGTGACCTCTTCCTCGCCCGTTTCGCCACACCAGCGCCGCCCGTCGTCGCAGCTCTCTTGGGTGGCTCCCAGGCACCACCCTCGAACCATCACGTCAAGCCGTTCACCCGCCGGATCAGCACCGCCTCCAAGCGCCGAGAAGCCCCCCGGGCTGGGTGGCGCCCAAGGTCGATCTAACCTTCGACTCGGAGGACCACCCCTTCAACCCCATTGGTTCGGGCGCACTCCTGATCCTGTGCACCCCCACCATCTACCAAGTGGCCGTCACCAGGACCCTCATCGACGGTGGTGCTGGCCTCAACGTGCTCTCGGTGGAGGCCTTCATCCTCCTCCACGTGCCGCTGGAGCGGCTCCGACCCAGCAGGCCTTTCTCGGGGCGTAGGAGCCGGTTCCACCGCCTCCTTGGGGCAGATCCGCCTCCCAGTGACCTTCGGCACCTGTGACAACTTCCGCACGGAGCTGATCAACTTCGACATCGCCCCCATCGGCCTCCCCTACAACGCCATCCTAGGGTATCCGGCCCTGGCTCAGTTCATGGCAGCAACTCACCCAGCGTACAACCTCATGAAGATGCCTGGGAGCAGCGGCGTCCTCACCGTGTCAGGAGACACCAGGGATGCGCTGCAGGTGCTCCAGCTTGTTTTCAGGGCGGCTGCGGTGGCACAGCCCACTGGCACCAACGCTCTTGAGCCCAAGGGGGCTGCGCCGGCTAAAAAGAAGCAGCTGTTCACCCAAGACAAGGCAGAAACCAAGCAGGTACTAGTCGACGAGGACGGGTCCGCTAGCGCCACCTTCACCATAGGGGCCAACCTCGAGCCCGAGCAAGAGAAATCCCTGATCGGTTTCCTATGTGCGAACAAGAAGGTGTTTGCGTGGGAACCTGATCAGTTAGCAGGGATCCCAAGGGAAGTGATTGAGCATCACCTCAACGTGTGCCCCAATGTGCGCCCCGTGAAGCAGAAGGCAAGGCGGCAGTCTACTGAGAAACAAGCTTTCATCGTTCAAGAGACCCGGAAGCTAGAGGCGGCAGGAGTTATCCGCGAGGTCCGCTACCCTGATTGGCTGGCTAATCCAGTCGTTGTGCCGAAAAAGGGAGGAAAGGAGCGCATGTGTGTCGACTTCACCAACCTCAACAAGTCCTGCCCGCAGGATCCATTTCTGCTCCCCCGCATTGACCAGATAGTCGACTCCACCGCAGAGTGTGACCTATTGTGCTTCCTAGATGCCTTCTCGGGCTATCACCAGATCAAGATGGCGGTAGAATACGTGGAGAATACGGCCTTCCTGACCCCGTGTGGGGTGTACTGCTATACGTGCAAGCCATTTGGGTTGCACAACACAGGCGTGACCTTTCAGCGGCTGATGCACATCGCCTTAGGCCGGCAGCTCGGGAGGAACGCAGAAGCTTACGTCGATGACATTGTGGTGAAGTCTCGTGAGGCAAGGACCCTAATACAGGACCTGGAAGAAACCTTCGCGAGCCTCAACGAAGTGGACCTACGGCTCAACCCGGAGAAGTGCGTGTTTGGAGTCCCCTCAGGCAAGCTCCTGGGTTTCCTCGTATCCCACAAGGGCATCGAGGCCAACCCGGAGAACGTCAAGGCAGTCGAAGACATGAGCCCGCCAAGGACCCTCAGAGAAATGCAGAAGCTCACCGGGCATGTAACTGCGCTGGGGCGTTTCATCTCCAAGCTGGGGGAACAAGCGCTGCCCTTCTTCAAGCTGATGAAGACAAAGGGCCCCTTCGAATGGACTGAAGAGGCCGACAAGGCATTCCAAGACCTCAAGAGGTACCTTACCAGTCCACCAGTGATGGTAGCTCCGCGTTCTCGGGAGCCCCTGGTGCTCTACCTTCCGGCCACCCCCTACTCCGCTAGCGCAGCCCTGGTAGCGGTCAGGGAGGAGCGTTGTGCCAAGGCCGCATCAACCGTCCGAACTGAAGCGAAGCAGAGCCAGGAGGGCCTCGCGAACGCCGCAACCGCAGCCGGAAGGGAACAGCCATGGCAGGAGAACGCACCCGGAGCAGGAGAGGCCCCTTCAAGCGACCAAGCACTGGGAGCTCCGTCGTCTCAAGAGACGCCTCGACCTCTGGAGGACGCAAGCAGTGCCAGCACCCTCAACCTCGTCGAGCATCCGTGTATTTCGTCAGCACAGTGCTACGGGACGCGAGGGCGCGGTACCCCATGCCTCAAAAGCTCCTCCTCGCGCTATTGGTGGCCTCACGCAAGCTGCGACACTACTTCCAAGGCCACCCCATTAAGGTCGTCTCGGCATACCCCTTGGAGAGGGTACTCAGGAGCCCCAACTCAGCTGGAAGAGTTGCTGAATGGAACATTGAGCTACAGGCATTTCAGCAAGAATTCAGTATGACCAGAGTCATCAAGGGAGCCGCGCTAGCAGATTTCATAGCAGAATGAGCAGAAGCGCCGGGTCTCGAGGCAGGCGAAGACCGATCACTTTCCCTGGGAAGTGAAGCACCGGATGGCTGGGTCATGTACTTTGATGGGGCGTTCTCCCGACACGGTGCGGGAGCTGGCGCAGTGCTCGTATCCCCTACCCAGGACAAACTCTACTACGCCGTGCAACTTTGCTTCCAGCACGGAGAAAAGGTCTCCAACAACATAGCGGAGTACGAAGGCCTAATAGCAGGCCTGAAGGCCGCAGCTACCTTAGGGCTGAAGCGCCTCATCATCAAGGGCGATTCGCAGATCCTCATCAACTTCTCCAACAAGATATACGAGCCAAAGGATGAGCACATGGAAGCCTACCTCGCTGAGGTCCGCAAGATGGAGAAACAGTTCTAGGGACTGGAGTTGCAGCATGTGCCTCGCGGCACCAATCACGAGGCTGACGACATTGCCAAGAGGGCATCTAGGAGGCTGCCTCAGGAGCCCGGCGTCTTTGAGGAGCGGCTCTTCAAACCCTCGGCGGTGCCGTCGCTGTCGAGCATGGCACAACCAAGGGAGGAGCTCCCTAAGCCGCCTACCTCAGGAGCCCCGGTCTACGGGCCAGCCTCAGGGGCACGCCTGCTCCTGGGGTAAGAGCCTCAGGAAGGTTGTTGGATCCCGGAGCTCAAGAACTACCTGATGCAAGGGACTCTGCCGGATAATGAGGAGGAGGCGGAGCGTGTGGTGCGGTAGGCCACGGCTTATTGCATCCAGGATGGCGAGCTATATAGGAAGCGACCAAATGACATGTCCCTACCCTGCATCTCCCGAGAACAAGGGAAGGAGCTACTGGTGGACATACACGGCGGAGACTGCGGGCACCACTCGTCGTCGCGGACCCTCGTCAGCAAGGCGTTCCGTAGTGGATTCTATTGGCCCACAGCACTCAACGACGTCGTTGAGCTCGTGAAGGCTTGCGAGGCCTGCCAGTTTCACGCTAAGCGGATCCATCAGCCTGTGGGGGTCTACATACTATACCCCTCTCATGGCCGTTCGCAGTTTGGGGGCTCGACATTCTGGGTGAGGGAGTCCTGGATTAGGGGGTGTTCGGGTAGCCGGACTATACCTTCAGCCGGATTCCAGGACTATGAAGATACAAGATTGAAGACTTCGTCCTGTGTACGGATGGGACTTTCGTTGGTGTGGAAGGCAAGCTTGGCGATGCGGATATTCAAGATCTCCTACCATTGTAACCGACTCCGTGTAACCCTAACCCTATCCGGTGTCTATATAAACCGGAGGGTTCTAGTCCATAGGACAACTCCATCATACAACAATCATACCATAGGCCAGCTTCTAGGTTTTAGCCTCCTTGATCTCGTGGTAGATCTACTCTTGTACTACCCATATCATCAATATTAATCAAGCAGGAGTAGGGTTTTACCTCCATCGAGAGGGCCCGAACCTGGGTAAAAACATCGTGTCCCTTGTCTCCTGTTACCATCTGCCTAGACGCAAAGTTTGGGACCCCCTACCCGAGATCTGCCGGTTTTGACACCGACATTGGTGCTTTCAGTGAGAGTTCCTCTGTGTCGTCACTTTTAGGCCCGCTGGCTCCTTTGATCATCAACGATGATGCGGTCCAGGGTAAGACTTTTCTCCCCGGACAGATCTTCGTCTTCGGCGGCTTCGCACTGCGGGCCAATTCACTTGGCCACCTGGAGCAAATCGAAAGCTACGCCCCTGGCCATCAGATCAGGTTTGGAAGCTTAAACTATACGGCAGACATCCGTGGGGATTTGATCTTCGACAGATTCGAGCCACAGCCAAGCACGCCACACTGTTTTGAGAGGCATGATCTTGCTCTGCCGCCGAACAGTGCCCTGGAGGCCGCACGCGCACCGGTTCCTACCCTTAATCTGGAGCCTATTGCGCCAATCGAGGATGAGCGACTGGACGTCACCTCAGGGGCTACGATCTCAAAGGCGATCGAGCCGAACGTCAGCCCTGCGTTCTGCGTGACCCGTGACTCTGAGGATCCGGATTCCTCTCCGGACTCCGAACCCCCCGCGCCCCTACCGATCGAATCCGATTGGGTGCCGATAATGGAGTTCACCGCAGCGGACATCTTTCAGCACTCGCCCTTCGGCGACATCTTGAACTTACTAAAGTCTCTCTCTTTATGAGGAGAGGCATGGCCGGACTACGGTCAGCAAGGATGGGATGCAGACGACGAAGAAATTCGAAGCCCACCCACCACCCACTTTGTAGCCACTGTCGACGATTTAACCGACATGCTTGACTTCGACTCCGAAGACATCGACGGTATGGACGACGATGCAGGAGACGAACAGGAACCAGCACCTGTAGGGCGCTGGAAGGCCACCTCGTCATATGATATATACATGGTGGATACTCCAAAAGATGGAGATGGCGATGGAACAGCGGAGGATGACACCTCCAAGAAACAGCCAAGGCGCCGGCGTCAGCGGCGCCGCTCTAAATCCCGCCAAAGCAAAAACGGTGATTCCGGCACGGGAGATAATACTACCCCGAATAGCGCCTAAGAACACCCCCTACAGCAATATTTGGCACAGGAAGATGGAGAAGGCAGCCCTCATGAGAGAGCGGCAGACCGAGAGGTTGAGGATGATAACTATATGCCTCCCTCCGAAGACGAGGCAAGCCTCGACGACGACGAATTCGTCGTACCATCGAACCCCGCCGAACAAGAGCGTTTCAAACGCAGGCTTTTAGCCACGGCAGCAGCCTCAAGAAAAAGCAGCAACAGCTTAGAGCTGATCAAGATTTGCTAGCTGACAGATGGACTGAAGTCCTTGCAGCCGAAGAGTATGAACTCGAACGCCCCTCCAAGAGTTACCCAAAGCGCAGGCCGCTACCCCGATCAGAGGAGGAAGCACCTACATCACCAGCGCATGACATGGTTGTCCGGCCACCTCGCGGCCGCGACAGAGAGGCCTCTCGGCCCTCCACCCAAGCCATGCCCCGGCGCCGTTCAACCAAGGCACGGGAAAATGCGCCAGACCTGCGAGACGTACTGGAGGAAAAGGCAAGACAAACAAGATCGATCTACGGATCGCGCAGGCGCCCCACGGCACGTGACGGTGATCTTCATTCTGGATACAACAAATATGGCCGGGCCGAGCACAACAGACATAGCTCCTTCGGGCTGCGTCGTGATATAGCCCAGTATAGAGGCGCCGCACACCCATTATGCTTCACAGACGAAGTAATGGATCATAAAATCCCAGAGGTTTCAAACCCGTAAACATCGAATCATATGATGGAACAACAGATCCTGCGGTATGGATTGAGGATTATCTCCTCCATATCCACATGGCCCGCGGCGATGATCTACACGCCATCAAATACCTCCCGCTCAAACTTAAGGGACCGGCCCGGCATTGGCTTAACAGCTTGCCAGCAGACTCAATCGGTTCTTGGGAGGACCTGGAAGCCGCATTCCTCGACAACTTCCAGGGCACTTATGTGCGACCACCGGATGCCGATGACTTAAGCCACATAATTCAGCAGCCAGAGGAATCGGCCAGGCAATTCTAGACACGGTTCCTAACAAAGAAAAACCAGATAGTCGACTGTCCGGACGCAGAGGCCCTAGCAGCCTTCAAGCATAATATCCGCGACGAGTGGCTTGCCCGGCACCTGGGACAGGAAAAGCCGAAGTCCATGGCAGCCCTCACGACACTCATGACCCGCTTTTGCACGGGAGAAGACAGCTGGCTAGCTCACAGTAACAACTTAGCAAAGAACCCTGGTAATTCGGATACCAAGGACAAAAGTGGCAGGACACATCGGATTAAGCAAAAGCGCCGCGTAAGCAGCGGCAGCAACGAAGACACAGCAGTTAATGCCGGATTCAGAGGGTATAAATCCGGTCAGCGGAAAAAGCCATTCAAAAAGAATACTCAGGGCCCGTCCAGTTTGGACCGAATACGCGACCGCTTGTGCCAGATACATGGCACCCCCGAAAGGCCAGCCAATCACACCAACAGGGATTGTTGGGTGTTCAAGCAGGCAGGCAAGCTAAGAGGCGAAAATAAAGACAAGGGGCTGCATAGCGATGACGAGGAACATGATATACGCAACCCACATTCCCAAGAGGGAGCGAAAGCGTGCGCTACAGGACGTATACGCGATGGAGCCAGTCGCCCCAAAGTTCAACCCATGGTCCTCCTGCCCGATCACTTTTGATCGAAGGGAACACCCCACTAGCATCCGTCACGGCGGCTTCGCCGCATTGGTTCTCGACCCAATTATCGACGGATTTCATCTCACAAGAGTCCTCATGGACGACGGAAGTAGCCTGAACCTGCTTTACCAGGATACAGTGCGGAAAATGAGCATAGATCCCTCGAGGATTAAGCCCACAAAAACGACCTTTAAAGTCGTTATACCAGGTGTAGAGGCCAACTGTACAGGCTCAGTAACACTTGAAGTGGTCTTCGGGTCTCCGGACAATTTCCAAAGTGAAGAGTTAATCTTCGATATAGTCCCGTTTCGCAGTGGCTATCACACCCTGCTCGGGCGAACCGCATTTGCAAAGTTCAATGCGGTGCCGCACTACGCATATCTCAAGCTCAAGATGCCAGGCCCTCGAGGAGTAATCACGGTCAACGGAAACACCGAACGCTCCCTCCGTACGGAGGAGCACATGGCGGCCCTCGTAGCGGAAGTACAAAGCAGCCTTCTTAGGCAATTCTCCAGTCCGGCCGTTAAAAAGCCAGACACTGCCAAGCACGCCCGGAGTAACCTACAACAAGACCGCCTGGCACGTTCTGAGAAGGGGTAGCAATGCGGCCCCAATCCCAGACCTCGCGACATAGCGAAACCAGTGCCTCGTGTACATAACTACGCTCTAGAAATACCATGGGCGCAGGGGAAGGGGCACAATAACGGCAAACCCAAAATACGGCTTAAAACATACTAGGGGCTGCCGAATTCTTTTTTTTAATTTTCTCTTACTTTCAAGACTCCATACTTTGGACGACCTGTTCGGCAATTCAACTGCCGCAAAAATGACGCAAGATCTAGGGAAGCAGACAAGCCATGCCGCATTATGGAACTCCCAGGTGGTCTCTATTACGAGCAGTATACCTGTTTTGGCATACAATCCGCGGCCTGCTCCTGGCCAGGACATGTTAAATAGCCCAATATCTTTTGCTTATCGCACTACTCGTATCGTTCTGCTTTGATAGCAGCCTTTCTATAAACAATGCATAGCTTTTTGTCTATTTTTTGCATTATCCTCCTTTCATATATATGTTTATTAAATGACATGTTGCACCCGTACACGATGGTACGGCAAACACGCTAGGGGCTTCAGTACCCCTCAATATGGTGTGAGAAGCCCGTACACTTCCACAAGTGCGGCACCCCGAACTTATAGCACTATATGCATCGGCTCCGAATCATGATTTGGGTCAATAGTTGGGTTTACCCGGCTCCTATGTTTTGGTGCCTTATGTTCCGCTATATCGGCTAAGGTAGCACTAGGAGAACCACTGCGATTGTGCCCCAGTTGAGCTGGGTTAAGCACCTCAGTGGAGAAATCTAAAACTGACTGTCATGATGAGGCGAGAGACCGGTCGCTGTTCGAGAGGTTTTTCGAGTCCCTAAAGACTTATGCCGCTTCGAGCGAGGAGCCGGCTTTGTCCGGCCAAGGCGTGGATAGTGCCCCGAACTCGGTCTTCCGAACTAGGGGCTTCGCCGAAATTTAAAATTATAGAGTTCTATGGCTAAGTGAGAGTGTTCAAGCATTATAGTCCGATTGCCTGGTTCGTTGTGCTGAGCGCCTCCCTCGAAGGACCCAACTATGGGAAAAAGAGCGCTCAGGTTTATCCCGAACACCCCAGCACTAGTGGCATGGGGGCAGAAGCCGACGACCGGCCATCTCTCAAGTTTTTGATAAACGGACGCACAGAAAGTAATATTTTAAATTCAACAAGCATTGCTTAGCGCATATGAACAAGTTTTCAGCGCACGGGATAAACACGAGCGAGTTCATTCAAAAATTACATCCTTGGTACACTCATCCGCCACAAGGCGGGCACCCGCAAGAACATCCTTATAGTAGTTCTCGGGCTTGCGATGCTCCTTCCCCGGCGGCGGCCCGTCCCTCACAAGCTTCTCACCGTCCAGCTTACCCCAGTGCACCTTTGCACGGGCAAGGGCCCTACGGGCACCTTCGATGCAGCTGGAGCGCTTGATGACCTCGAGCCTTGGACAGGCCTCCACCAGCCGCCGCACCAGCCCGAAGTAGCTCCCAGGCAGGGCCTCTCCGGGCCACAGCCGAACTATGAAGCCCTTCACGGCCTGTTCGGCCGCCTTGTGGAGCTCGACCAGCTGTTTCAGCTGGTCGCTCAAAGGCACAGGGTGTCCGGCCTCAGCATACTGAGACCAAAACACCTTCTCCGTCGAGCTGCCCTCTTCAGCTCGGTAGAATGTGGCGGCGTCGGATACGCTGCGGGGAAGATCTGTGAATGCCCCTGGAGAGCTCCGGATTCGGGTAAGTAACACGTAGTTTACTTTTATATTTCTGCTTTGCATAAAGAATGCCTTACCCGCTGCTATCTTTTTCATCTCCTCCAACTCTTAGAGGGCCTTTTGCGCTTCGTCCTTGGCAGTCTCGAGGGCCGCCGCGAGCTCGGACGCTTGTGTCTTTGACTCAAGCTCCAAACTCTCATGTTTTTTCATGAGAGCCTGAAGCTCATGCTATACCTCGCCGACCTGGGCCCCAAGTTTCTCCCGCTCGATGTGCTCCGCGGCCGCTTTCTTTTCGGCCTCGGACAGCGCCTGCTTGAGGGTCGCTACCTCAATCGTGGCCCCTACAATAAGCAGTACAATCCTGTTATTTTTTGCAATCACGTCTTTTTATAGGCACCTTTTTCTGTAAGGTATTTCTTACCTTCTTTCTCCTCGAGCTGCCGCTTGGCAAGGCCGAGCTCTTGCTCGGTCCGCTCGAGTCCCTGTTTCAGGGCACCCACCTCCGCAGTCAGTGCGGCGGTGGCTAGCAGCGAAGCCTGCATACGCATATTGACTCTTTGTTGTTAGACTCCTGCAAAATTTAATAGATCCTCTATTCGGCTTTTCTTTCCGAACGCCAAACAGAGCATCAGGGGCTACTGTCTATGTGGTTATATTCTTACATATTTTTTACATACCTCGAAGCCTGTTAGAAGGCTAGCGCAAGCTTCACTCAGTCCGCTCTTGGCGGACTGAACCTTCTGGATCACCGTACTCATAATAGTACGGTGCTCCTCGTCGATGGAGGCTCCGTCAAGCACCTCCAGCAGATTGTCTGGCACCTCCGGTTGGACGGAGGCCGCTGGCTCAGAAGGCTTGCTCCTCTTGGAAGGAGTTCGCCTACCGCGGTCCGGAACTGTTGAAGATTCCGGCGCGGTGTCCGGCTCAAAGCCGGACTTGGAGCCCTGGGGGGTCTTGTCCCCTTTACTCCTGGAGTCCGGGAGGTCGCCTTGCGGCTCCTCCAGGACCACCTCCTCCTGCCCCGGAGCTCATCGCGACACCGCTTCGGCGTCGTCCGTGGTGCGGGGGGAGACAGCGGGCGGAACTGAGTTCACGTCCGATAAATCCAGGGAGGCACTCGACGACTCGTTGAGTTCGGCCCGGGGCGGGCTGCATAATTATGTTCGATATTAGGGAAAGCTGTGCAACAAAGGAACGTCATGAGTTACTCTGATATCCGAATACTTACGATTTCGCCGGACGCTTGGCTCTATCTGGCCACTCCTCTTCGTCCTCTTCGGCGTCGGGGGAGTAGTTCGGCGGAGGGGTCTTCCTCTTCCTGGACCCTTCGCCCCCCCCCCCCCCCTTGGGGCGGCCCCCCTTTTTTTTTCTCCCCCCCCCGGGGGGGGGGAGTTTTTTTTTTCCTCCTCCTTGTTCTCACGGGAGGAGAGCGTCTCGGACTCGTCGGATGACGACTCCAACACCACCACATTACGGGCACTCTTTCGAGTCCCCGTGGCCTTCTTCTTCTTCTTGGCCTTCTTCTCCGGCACCACATAAGGCGCCGGACAGTTAATCAATCCGGACAGCGGCCGCCAAGCCTGTCAAAGGTGAGGGAGTTTAGATCCCACATAGAGTCAAACTATGAAAAAACTTAACATCCTGTAAAAGGTGAAAATAGTTTACCTCGCTAGCATGACGCTGCGAGCTGTATCCGCGGTCCTCGGAAGCGGATGTGGGAGCCTCGGTGCCTTTGGTTAGCACCTTCCAGACGTCTTCATACGTCGTGTCGAAGAGCCTGTTAAGGGTTTGGTGCTGCGCCGGGTCGAACTCCCACAGAGTAAAGTCCTGTTGTTGACACGGGAGGATCCGGCGGACGAGCATGACCTGGACTACATTGACAAGCTTGATCGGCTTGCTCACTAGGGACTGGATGCATGTCTGCAATCCGGTCACCTCTTTTTCGTCGCCCCATGACAGGCCCGTCTCTTTCCAGGACATAAGCCACGTGGGGGGTCCAGATCGGAACTCGGGGGCTGCGATCCATTTCGGATCGCGCAGCTCGGTGATGTAAAACCACCACGATTGCCACCCCTTCAGGGTCTCCACGAAGGAGCCCTCGAGCCATAGGACGTTGGCCATCTTGCCCGCCATGGCACCTCCACACTCCACCTGGCTGCCGCGCACCACCTTGGGCTTGACGTTGCAGGTCTTGAGCCAGAGGCCGAAATGGGGGCGGATGCGGAGGAAAGCCTCGCACACGACGATAAACGCCGAGATGTTGAGGACGAAGTTCGGGGCCAGATCGTGGAAATCCAGGCCATAGTAGAACATGAGCCCCCGGACAAATGGGTGGAGTGAGAAACCCAGTCCGCGGAGGAAGTGGGGAAGGAATACTACCCTCTCATGGGGTCTTAGGGTGGGGAGAAGCTGCCCTTCCTCGGGAAGCCGGTGCTCGATGTCCTTGGACAAGTATCCGGCCTTCCTTAGCTTTTTGACATGGCCCTCCGTGACGGAGGAGACCATCCACTTGCCTCCCGCTCCGGACATTGCTGGAGGAGGTTGAGGTAGGAAGTGCGGGCTTGGGCGCTAGAGCTCGAGTGCGCAGGAGATGGATAGGCAAAGGAGGAAGACGGCGTAGGTAAAAAGGTGGATCCTTATCCCCTTATATGGGCGGATGTGGTTGTGCGTCCCCACCAGCCTAGTAAAACTCGCTTGCCTCCCAAGCGCCGTGATAAATGGTGCAGTTGGGTTACCCACGTCCGTATTGATGAGAATCCCGTAAAAGGGGGCACACGATCTCTGCTTTGACAAGACGTGCCAAGGAAACCGCCTCACAAAACGTGCTGAGGTGGAAAAGTAAAAACGATTCGAGTAAAGGACTTGGCCGTAGTGTGGTGTCACGCTGCGGAATACATCAGCAGATTAGATTTGTGTCGATATTATTCTCTCTGTGGCAATATGTGGAAACTTATTTTGCAAAGCCGGACACTATCCTTGGTGTTTAAAATCTTCTTGAAGAACTTGGAGGAGGAACCCGCCTTGCAATGCCGAAGACAATCTGCACGCCGGACTCGTCGTCATTGAAGCCTGGTTCAGGGGCTACTGAGGGAGTCCTGGATTAAGGGGTTTTCGGGTAGCCGGACTATACCTTCAGCCGGATTCTAGGACTATGAAGATACAAGATTGAAGACTTCGTCCCATGTCCGGATGGGACTTTCCTTGGCGTGGAAGGCAAGCTTGGCGATGTGGATATTCAAGATCTCCTACCATTGTAACCGACTCTGTGTAACCCTAACCCTATCCGGTGTCTATATAAACCGGAGGGTTCTAGTCCGTGGGACAACTCCATCATACAACAATCATACCATAGGTTAGCTTCTAGGGTTTAGCCTCTCTGATCTTGTGGTAGATCTACTCTTGCACTACCCATATCATCAATATCAATCAAGTGGGACATAGGGTTTTACCTCCATCAACAGGGCCTGAACCTGGGTAAAACATTGTGTCCCCTCCTCCTGTTACCATCCGGCCTAGACGCACAGTTCGGAACCCCCTACCCGAGATCCGCCGGTTTTGACACCGACACCGGGGGTGATTCCTCGGGTTTTCCCCTTGATGTTTGGACACACAGTTACTATGGTTACTATGACTTTACCCTGAACCATGTTACTAAAGACGGGTCAGCCCTGAGGGGTACTTGCGCGAGCTTAATTGCGAGTGATGTGGAGTCAGGTTGACCCGGAAGGTGCCCACGAGATACTTACGAGGCGTGGTCGGGCATTCTTAGCCCTTGCCGCAAGTACTCGAGACGGGGCGACAGGGTCACATCGATCGTGAGTCTTTGCTCGTTACCACGTGCTCCTAATCCACTATGGTTTGGATATTTGATCCGAGGGGCCTCTGGCCTAATAGCACTAACCATCACGTGGGCATAGTATGTGCGTTCTACGTCGTATACACCAGCCGAAGCTTAATAGACGTCAGCGACTGAGCGGCGCACGCTGGGTTGGACTGCGTAAGCACCTGCCTTTTTGAAGGAGGTAGCTAGGTCTGCTCACCGGCCGCCCACGCAACGTGCAGGAGTTCCCGGGGCGATGGCCCATGACCCTTGGGGCATAGGTTTAGTCCGGCATGCTGACCTCTCTATTAAGCCTAGGTCGGGTTGCGGCGTATTGTTTGGCCGAGGCCGGGCATGACCCAGGAAAGTGTGTCCGACCGGAGTTAATCGAGCGTCGTGGGTAAGTTGGTGCACCCCTGCAGGCAAGAAAACATCTATCGATAGCATGTCCTACGGTAACGGACACTTGGAGTTGTATCCCAATCGATACAACTAGAACTGGATACTTGAGAGGAGACATGGAGATGAGACTTGGATATGAGATGATAACTGGATAGTATGGCTCTGGGATTGCTTTCTCACAGGGAGTCGAGAAAGGATCTCTGGCCGAGGTTGATAACACTTCTACTACTTTACTTTATGCTACTCTACTCCCTCCTGTTGCTGCAAGATGGTGGTTTCTAGAAGATGCTAGTCTTCGATAGGACTAGGCCTTCTCTCTATTCTAGCATTCTGCAGTTTAGTCCACAGATACAACCCATTCGTTTGATACAGATGCATACTTAGTTTAGATTTGATGTAAGTCTTGTGAGTACTTTGGATGAGTACTCACGGTTGCTTTGCTACGTCTTTTTCCCCCATACCCGATTGTTGCGACCAGATGACGGATCCAAGGAGCGAGATGACACCACTCAAGACTACTACTACCCCGAGGGTGCCTACTACTACGTGACGACCGCTGACGACTTGGAGTAGTTAGGAGGCTCCCAGGCAGGATGCCTTGCCTTTTCGATCGTTGTTGCTTTTGGGATAGCCTTCTTAAGGAAAACTTGTCTAACTCATGTTTGTACTTAGATATTGTTGCTTCCGCTGACTCTTGTGTATTCGAGCCCTCGAGGCCCCTGGCTTGTAATATAAAGCTTGTATTATTTTAATTTGTGTCTAGAGTTGTGTTGTGATATCTTCTCGTGAGTC
Organism: Triticum urartu; assembly: GCF_003073215.2. NCBI lineage: Eukaryota > Viridiplantae > Streptophyta > Magnoliopsida > Poales > Poaceae > Triticum > Triticum urartu. The sequence goes on along the minus strand of NC_053022.1, from coordinate 413,233,882 downwards.
CTTGATCTTGATCATACACATTTGCGTGTATGATTAGTGTATGATTGAATCGAGGGCGTCACAATTTGTGTCTCAAGGTGTTATTCTAGTACGAACTCTAGGGCTGTTTGTGACACTTATAGGAATACCCCAACGGATTGATTGGAAAGAATAACTTTGAGGTGGTTTCGTACCCTACAATAATCTCTCTGTTTGTTCTCCGCTATTAGTGACTTTGGAGTGACTCTTTGTTGCATGTTGAGGGATAGTTATATGATCCAATTATGTTATTATTGTTAAGAGGACTTGCACTGGTGAAAGTATGAACCCTAGGCCTTGTTTCCTAGCATTGCAATACCGTTTATGCTCACTTTTATCATTAGTTACCTTGCTGTTTTTATATTTTCAGATTACAAAAACCTATATCTACCATCCATATACCACTTGTATCACCATCTCTTCGCCGAACTGGTGCACCTATACAATTTACCATTGTATTGGGTGTGTTGGGGACACAGGAGACTCTTTATTATTTGGTTGCAGGGTTGCTTGAGAGAGACCATCTTCATCCTACGCCTCCTACGGATTGATAAACCTTAGGTCATCCACTTGAGGGAAATTTGCTACTGTCCTACAAACCTCTGCACTTGGAGGCCCAACAACGTCTACAAGAATAAGGTTGTGTAGTAGACATCAATTACTAGGATAAGGCCTAGGATTAAAGTTTCCTCTATACGCGTTGTTACCAAAATTGTTCCTACCAACAAAATTCACATCCATAGATTCATTATTATTCTCAATCAAAGTAGACAAGGGCATATCATTAGGATCAGAAGAAACACTCTTACTAGCAAATAATTTCATAAGTTCATCCATCTTTCCACTCAAAACATTAATTTCTTCTATCGCATGCACCTTTTTATTAGTAGATCTTTCAGTATGCCATTGAGAATAATTAACCATAATATTATCTAGGAGTTTAGTTGCTTCTCCTAAAGTGATTTCCATAAAAGTGCCTCCCGCGGCCGAATCTAAAAGATTTCTAGAAGAAAAATTCAATCCGGCATAAAAATTTTGTATAATCATCCACAAATTCAAACCATGAGTAGGGCAGTTACGTATCATTAATTTCATCCTCTCCCAAGCTTGTGCAACATGTTCATGATCAAGTTGCTTAAAATTCATAATATCATTTGCACTTGTTCCAAGAATCAATAATATTTTTAGGCAAAGATGAAAACCAAGCTTTAGCACGATCTCTAAGCGAAAAAAGAAATAGCTTCAACTTAACAATATCATTGTGCACATCTTTCTTCTTTTGCATATCACACAAATAAACAAAGCTATTTAGATGGGTAGCGGCATCTTCACTAGGAAGGCCGGAAAATGGATCTTTCATGACAAGATTCAGCAAAGCGGCATTAATTTCACAAGATTCAGCATCGGTAAGAGGAGCAATTGGAGTGCTAATAAAATCATTGTTGTTGGTATTGGTAAAGTCACACAATTTAGTGTTATCTTGAGCCATCGTGACAAGCAAGCAATCCAACACACAAGCAAGTGGGCAAAAAGAGGCAAATAGAGAAAGAGAGGGAGGATAGAGAGAGAGGGCGAATAAAATGGCAAGGGTGAAGTGGGGGAGAGGAAAACGAGAGGCAAATGGAAAATAATGTAATACGGGAGATAAGGGTTGTGATGGGTACTTGGTATGTTGACTTTTGCGTAGACTCCCCGGCAATGGCGCGAGAAATGGCTCGTTGTGGGGAGTCAAATCTTGACTTGCGTGAACCTCCCCGGCAACGGCGCCAGAAATTCTTCTTACTACCTCTTGAGAACTGCGTTGGATTTCCTTGAAGAGGAAAGGATGATGCAGCAAAGTAGCGTCAGTATTTTCCTCAGTTTTTGAGAACCAAGGTATCAATCCAGTAGGAGGCTGCGCGCGCGTCCCTAGTACCTGCACAAAACAAATAACTCCTCGCAACCAACGCGATAAGGGGTTGTCAATCCCTTCACGCTCACTTGCGAGAGTGAGATCTGATAGATATGATAAGATAACATTTTTGGTATTTTTATGATAAATATGCAAAGTAAAATAAAAGCAAAGTAAAAACAAAGGAAATAACTAAGTATTGGAAGATTAATATGCTGAAGATAGACCGGGGGGCCATAGGTTTCACTAGTGGCTTCTCTCAAGAGCATAAGTATTTTATGATGGGTGAACGAATTATTGTTGAGCAATTGACAGAATTGAGCATAGTTATGATAATATCTAGGTATGATCATGTATATATTCATCACGTCCGAGACAAGTAGACCGACTCCTACCTGCATCTACTACTATTACTCCACTCATCGACCGCTATCCAGCATGCATCTAGACTATTAAGTTCATGAAAACAGAGTAACGCCTTAAGCAAGATGACATGATGTAGAGGGATAAATTCATGCAATATGCTAAAAAACATCTTATTATCCTCGATGGCAACAATACAATACGTGACTTGCTGCCCCTACTGTCACTGGGAAAGGACACCGCAAGATTGAACCCAAAGCTAAGCACTTCTCCCATTGCAAGAAAGATCAATCTAGTAGGCCAAACCAAACTGATAATTCGAAGAGACTTACAAAGATAACCAATCATACATAAAAGAATTCAGAGAAGATTTAAATATTGTTCATAGCTAATCTTGTTCATAAACCCACAATTCATCGGTCTCAACAGACACACCGCAAAAAGAAGATTACATCGAATAGATCTCCACAAGAGAGGGGGAGAACATTGCATTGAGATCCAAAAAGAGAGAAGAAGCCATCTAGCTAATAACTATGGACCCGAAGGTCTGAGGTAAACTACTCACACTTCATCGGAGAGGCTATGGTGTTGATGTAGAAGCCCTCCGTGATGGATGCCTCCTTTGGCAGAGCTCCGGAACAGGCCCCAAGATGGGGCCTCGTGGATACAGAAAGTTACGGCGGTGGAATTAGGGTTTTGGCTCCGTATCTGATCGTTTGGGGGTACGTAGGTATATATAGGAGGAAGGAGTACGTCGGTGGAGCAACAGGGGCCCCACGAGGGTGGAGGGCGCGCCTGGGGGGTAGGCGCGCCCCCTACCTCTTGGCCTCCTCATTTGTTTCTTGACTTAGTGTCCAAGTCTCCTGGATCTTGTTCGGTGAGAAAATCACGTTCCCGAAGGTTTCATTCCGTTTGGACTCCGTTTGATATTCCTTTTCTTCGAAACCCTAAAATAGGCAAAAACAGCAATTCTGGGCTAGGCCTCTGGTTAATAGGTTAGTCCCAAAAATAATATAAAAGTGGATAATAAAGCCCAATAATGTCCAAAATAGTAGATAATATAGCATGGAGCAATCAAAAATCATAGCTACGTTGGAGACGTATCACTCATCCAGTGGCTGAAGACATGCACATCAGAAAAGATGCTGGACTAAGATTGTGGAGATAGTCTAATCCCTATGCTGTTAGGAGGAGGACTGCAGTTGATTACAGATTTCATACAAAAGAACAGCAAGACTTCTATGAGACATTCTTTCTCGACAAGAAGCCCATTGTTTGTGACATGAGATGGATTGATTGGGGATACATCATGGAGAATGAAGGTCACTTCCCAGGAGTATATGACAGCTTCAAAGCATGTGGAGTAGATGAGTTTGTTGGAGAGAAGTTCACAAAATGGAATGATGAGCTGATCATGCAGTTTTACTGCACTGCTCACTTCTACCCAGATGGGAAGATCATATGGATGTCTGAAGGTACTAGGTACCAATCCACTATTGAAGAATGGGCCAAGCTGATCAATGCCCTAGAATAACATGAGGATGACTTGGATGTGTATGCCAAGAAGAAGAAAGACCACAACTCCATGGCAAACATGTACAAACATATCCCAGATAAAGCTTCGGAGACTCACAAGCTTGGATCTGTACATTACTTGTTGTCTGGTTTTCCTACCATCAACTGGATCCTTAGGCACACATTGCTACCCAAGTCAGGAGATCACAAGATGATTAGAGGACATTCCATCAACATGCTGCAAATCTTTGATGTCCCTCAAAAGTTTAAAGTCATGAGCCCGATTGTAGAGACAGTCAAGAGGACAGCTGCTGACCAAAAGAGAAGCTGTGGGTATGCTCCACATATTCAGGAGCTCATCAATTCTAAGATGGGCACACGAACATACTTGTTGGACAAGGAGCATCTACCCCTATATACTAAATTTAAAGATAATGAAGTTGTCACGAATGAGAATGAACCATCATCAGCTCAAGCACAAGAGAAGAGAGCCAAAGCTAAGGCAGAGAAAGCTGCAAGGATGCCAAGTGCAGAAGAAGCATCTCAGGTGTTCCTCAAGTCAAAACAAGATCAATTGGGCTATCTGATTCAAGCTACACTGAGGATTGAGAAGGTCTTGGCCACCCTGACTTAGAATCAGGAGAGCTTGGAGAGGATTGTTGAGACAAAATTTTATGATCTTGACATCAAGGTAACTGAGATACAGACTGCAGTTGAGCAGCTCCACGAGGAAGCAGAAGAGAGGAAAGGGAAGGCAACTACTGATGCTTTTCGGCGAGTACCAATGAGTCAGAGGTCTGTTGCAGTGCATGTACATGTTTCTAGAGCTACTTTGTCAGCACCAGCTGCTATAGCCTCAGTGCCACCTCCAGCAGCCACTCCACCAGCTCCAACTACATTGACATATGTCTTCATCCTTGGAGTTCTCTCTACACCACCTCTCGAAGGCCGAGCCTGAGAGACGCATAGCACTATGCATTTTCAAACTTTTTGGTAACTTGTTGACAAAGGGGGAGAAATATGTATAGATCATAGGCTTCGAGAGAGAGTGTGTTGCTTTTTATCTCTCTTGCTTTTGGTTGAACCTTTGTATGCCCTTGGTTGATACACTATGTCTTTGTCTGTGTGAGATACTTGTTTGATCTTGTGATTGATCATATGCTACTTTAATACTTGCTTGGATGATATTATCTCTTATATTCCATATATGATCATTCCCTTTGCTTGGTGATGAGTGCATTTTTTAATGTTTATCATTTTGAGCGCTCCACCAAGATGTATGTGACATGGAAGAGTGACCCATGATCCTAATCGATTGTGCATTTGCATTCAAAAACAAATTTTAAATGATGCACAAATTTAGGGGGAGCTCTTGCTTATCACATACTTCTCAAAGCAACGATGTATTTAAATCTTATATAATCATTTGTCAAAGCTTTGATCCATATGTTGTCATCAATTACCAAAAAGGGGGAGATTGAAAGTGCAACTATCCCTGGGTGGTTTTGGTAATTCCTGACAACATATAGCTCATTGAGCTAATACTATTTCAAGATAAATATTTCAAGAAAGCTCAATGATTGGCATGGCATGGATTAGAAATGTGGACCCCTCAAAATGCTGAGACAAAAGATTGGCTCAATCTCTAAAGCTCAAGACTCTACATTTTACTTTTAGTGATCCAAGATCACATTGAGTCCATAGCAAAAGCCAATACTATTAAAAGGTGATGAGGTGTTGCTTAATGGGTTACTTGCTCAAAATGCTTAGTGATATGCTCCAAAACCCTCAACCATTTTCTCATATCCACATATGTCCCAAACCAAAAGTCAAACTCGACCCCACCGAAACTTTCTATCCGGCACCAACGAGTTCAGTTGACATAGCCACTGCCACAAAACCCTAGTCTTTTCGGTCTCACTGACAGGGATCTCGGTCTCACCGAGATGGAATTGCAAACTCTCTGTTTCCCTTCGTAACGTGTCGGTCCAACCGAAATGAGCGATCGGTCCCACCGAGTTCGCAATGCAAACTCTCTGTTTCCCTTCGCAACGTTTCGGACTATCCCTTCTAGAAGGAGAAGATGAAGATCCGTATCTAAGCCATTGACGATGATACGTGGAACGTGGTGCAGTTTGGGTTCACGGTTGAAATACCTCAGGCCCCCATTGATGTTGAGAAGAAACTCATTCAGATGGACGCTCAAGCTAAAGATGAAATTGGTGGCCATCTCTCTCGTGCTCAATTTCTTCGCTATCGTTAGTGCGAAACTATGAAGAAATTGTGGGACATTCTCAAGAAGATAAATGAGGGTGTTTCAACTTAGGAAGAAGCTCACATTGATACTCTTCGAGACAAAGTTCAATTGGTTCAAGCGCATTGGAAATAAAAGCTATCAGCAAACCTTCGATCATCTGAGTGACATCACAAATGAGCTGCAAGGTCTTTGTGCCAAAGACATCACTAACCATGAAGTTGTGAAGAAGTTGCTCCGATCTCTTGACAGTTCATTTGACACACTTGCTCTAATGATCAGGGAATGAGCTGATTTCAAAGTTGTCGATTCTACTAATATCATGGAAAGGCTAAACACCCAGAGGAACAAGAAGAGAAGAGAGATCTCTATGGCTCAAGTCATCACAAAAGTCATGCTCTCAAGGCTATGGCTGATTCTTCCTTCGAAGGGAATGCCGAATAAGATTATGATGACCTAGAAAGGATCAGCAAAGATCTCGCACTGATCATGAAAATATTCCAGCATCTTCACAGGAAGAACCAGTTCTAGAAGAAAGGATCCAGCAAATCTGTCAGTTCAAAATCTTCATCAAAACCAACTGGAGATTATACCTGCTTCAAGTGCAAAAATCCAGGACATTTCATCTCAGACTGCCCTCTTTGGGAAGCTGAAATCCATGCTAGTGGAAGATATGTTTCAGGCAACTATCGAGGCAAAATCAAGAGTAAGAACTATGATTCCAATTGAGAAGAAAACGAAGAAGTTCTTCAAGAAAAAGAACAACCCCACCTCCAAGTCTTCATCAAGATCTTCCTCAAGGAATCCTTCGAAGTCCTCCTCCAACCGCAAGAATACCTCTCACAAAGCCAAGGCATACATCGGCAAGGAGATGGATCTGATGAAGAAGAATCATCTAACTCCGAAGAAGTTGATGAATCCGCCGAGGACTCTAATTTTGGCATGGCTGGTATCGCATGTGCTTCCACTCCTGCATCAAACTTCTTCACCAACCAGTCAAGCAACAATGAATCTCATGCCTACTGCTTCATGGCCAAGGCTTCGAAAGAAAAGGTATCCACCAAACATCACAAGGTTTACTCCAGTGATCAATATTCTTCGGATGAGGATGACCATGCTAAACTGATGAAAATTGCTAATATACAACAAAAATCTCTTGAGAAAATTGAGAAAACCTCAGGAAATCTAAAAGTGCAACTATCCCTGGGTGGTTTTGGTAATTCCTAACAACATATAGCCCATTGAGCTAATACTATTTCAATATAAATATTTCAGGAAAGCTCAATGATTGGCATGGCATGGATTAGAAATGTCGACCCCTCAAAATGCTAAGTCCAAAAGATTGGCTCAAGCTCTAAATCTCAAGACTCTACATTTTAATTTTAGTGTTCCAAGATCACATTGAGTCCATAGGAAAAGCCAATACTATTAAAAGGGGATGAGGTGTTGCTTAATGGTCTACTTGCTCAAAATGCTTAGTGATATGCTCCAGAACCCTCATCCACTTTCTCATATCCACATATGTCCCAAACCAAAAGTCAAACTCGGCCCCACCGAAACTTTCTATCTGGCGCCACCGAGTTTAGTTGACATAGCCACTGCCATAAAACCCTAGTCTTTTCGGTCTCACCGATAGGGATCTCGGTCTCACCGAGATGGGATTGCAAACTCTCAGTTTCCCTTCGTAACGTTTCAGTCCAACCGAAATGAGCGATCGGTCCCACCGAGTTTGCAATTCAAACTCTCTGTCTCCCCTTCTAATGTTTCGATCTCACCGAGATGAGCGAATCGGTCCCACCGAGTTTGCCTGACCAACTCTCTTGTTAGCTTATTACCAAAATCGGTCCCACCGAGTTTGTGTAATCGGTCTCACCGAGATTACGTTATGCCCTAGCCCTAATGAAATCGGTCTCACCGAGTTGACATGTCGGTCCCACTGAAAAATCCTAACGTTCACATTTTGAACTAAATCGGTCCAACCGAGTTTCATTATTCGGTCCCACCGAGTTTGGTAATTTGTGTGTAACGGTTAGATTTTGTGTGGAGGCTATAAATACCCCTCCACCCACTCTTCATTCGTGAGGAGAGCCATCAAAACATGCCTACACTTCCATCATACATTTTCTAAGAGAGAACCACCTACTCATGTGTTGAGGTCAAGATATTCCATCCCAACCATATGAATCTTGATCTCTAGCCTTCTCCAAGTTGCTTTCCACTCAAATCATATTTCCACCAAATCCAAATCAGTGAGAGAGAGTTGAGTATTGGGGAGACTATCATTTGAAGCACAAGAGCAAGGAGTTCATCATCAACACACCGTCTATTACCTTTTGGAGAGTGGTGTCTCCTAGATTGGTTAGGTGTCACTTGGGAGCTGTCGTCAAGATTGTGGAGTTGAACCAAGGAGTTTGTACAGGCAAAGAGATCGCCTACTTCGTGAAGATCTACCCTGGTGAGGCAAGTCCTTCGTGGGCGATGGCCATGGTGGGATAGACAAGGTTGCTTTTTCGTGGACCCTTCGTGGGTGGATCCCTCTGTGGACTCACGCAACCGTTACCCTTTGTGGGTTGAAGTCTCCATCAACGTGGATGTACGATAGCACCACCTATCGGAACCACGCCAAAAATCTCCATGTCTACATTGTGTTTGCTCCCTCCAAACTTCTCCCTTTTACCTTCATGTGCAATGTTTTACATTCCGCTGCTATACTCTTAGACTTGCATTTGTAGGTTGTTTACTTGACTAGTGCTAAGTTGCTAAAATCTGTCAAGACTTAAAATTGGGAAAAGGATATATTTTTATTTGGTCAAGTAGTCTAATCACCCCCCTCTAGACATACTTTCGATCCTACAAAATCTGAAGGGTTGTTGATTGAGGAGAAGGAGAAAAACCAGTCGTTGACAGAAGAGCATTCCACTCTCATGTCACGAATGGAAGAACAATCAAATCGTCATGATTTTCTCTCAGCAGATCATGAGAGGTTGAACTATGATTACCTGAAGAGGAAACAGGAACTCGAGTCACTGAGAGAGGCCCATGAAGATTTGATTAGATAAAATTCTCTTCTCACCCAACAACTTAAAGAGAAACATGAAGTGTTTGTTCCACCCTTCTTGAAATGCCTTGAACGAAATAATTCTGACTCAAATGTTAAATCTTCTGTGAATGCTAACCCTTCTGTTGAGGAAAATGGTTTTGTGCCTGATGAAAACGCTAGGTTGAAGGATCTTATTCATACATGAATGTTCACATCTCTCGAAGGGCATCAAACCCCGTGTGATGTTCTGAAGAAATCCATTCTTCACATAAATTCCAGGAAAGAAGGTATCGGTTTCGAAAGGAAAGTGAATGAAAATGGTACCTACTGGGAACCTGATCAATATGCTCGCATTGTGTGGGTGTCTGCCAAGAGCAAAATGCCTGATCCAGCTTTGCTTTCGGGATATGATTCTCCTATCCCTAAATACTCTTATGATGATTCTCTAGACAACTATAAGTTGTTCAAAAACCAATCTGGTGAGGCTGTTGATCGCTATGTTGGACCAAACAGCAGGAATGCCCTCCCCCCCTCCCAAAGAAAGCTATCTGGGTGCCAAAGAAAACTATCGATGCATTGCCTATTACTCCAGTGCTAACCATGAAGGAAGAAAAATGCTCGTTATTGCATTCGATAGAATGAGTACATGCATACCTCATTCAACCACTATACTCATTCATTTGGAAATAATTTCAATGCCTTTACTTTCGATTATGCTCGTACTACTTCGAGTAACAATTATGGTTATCGAAAGAAATCCTATCCTGATCGCTCATTTGTTTCCCAGGCACCTACAAATATGTGGGTGGTTAAAAAAGCCTAATTCTTCTGCAGGACTATGTCTCTGGGTGTACCGAATGGATAATGGATAGTGGATGCACTAGTCATATGACCGGAGACAAGTCATTGTTTGTCGAACCCAGCTTAACTGCTTCATCTATGAAGTACATTACTTTTGGCGACAACAACAAAGGGAAGGTAGTTGGGCTAGCTAAAATTGCTATATCCAGAGACAAGACTATTGATGATGTTTTACTTGTTCAGTCTCTTAGATTCAATCTTATGTCAGTTGGTAAGCTTTGTGATCTAGGCATGCTAGTTCTATTTTCCATATCCAAATGCATTGTGTTTATGGCCTCTGACAATTCCTTCGTCTTTGAGGGAAATAGAAAGGGTGATTTATATATTGTGGATTTCTCTAAGGGTCCCTCAGTCCAAACTTGTTTGTTTGCAAAAGCAACCGATGGTTGGCTGTGGAACCAAAGACTTGGTCATGCAGGTGTGAGAAATTTGCAGATTCTAGTGAAGAAAAATCATCTCCGTTGCATTCCTGATGTAAAATTCAACAAGGATCGTCTTTGTGCTACATGTTAGACTGGTAAAGTGTCCAAGAAGCATCATTCATCAAAGACTATCATGACCATGACAAGATCTCTGGAAATTCTTCATATGGATTTATTCGGACCTCAAAATTATGCAAGTTTCGGTGGCACTCATTATGGTTTGGTTATAGTTGATGATTTCTCTCATTACACTTGGGTATTCTTTCTTGAAGAAAAAACCTGTGCTAAAGACGTCTTCAAAAGATTCACCAAGAAGGCCCAAAATGAATATGTTGTGCGAATCAAGCATGTCAGAAGTGACAATGGTATTGAGTTCAAAAATACTCATATCGAGGATTTTCTCAATGAAATTGGTATAACTCATGAGTTCCCTGCCGCATACACTCCCCAACAGAATGGAGTTCTTGAGCGAAAGAATAGAACTCTCATTGAAATGGCGAGAACAATGCTCGGTGAGTACAAAACTTCTATTCGCTTCTGGGCCGATGCTATTAACATTGCTTGTCATGTTATCAATCATGTTTATCTTCACAAAATCCTTAAGAAAACTTCATATGAGCTTATCACTGGCAAGAAACCAAATGTTTCTTATTTATGTGTCTTTGGTGCACCTTGTTACATTTGTGACATGAATCATAATTCCAAGTTTGCACCTAAGGCACATGAACGTTTTCTTCTTGGTTATGGCTCTAACTCACATATTTATTGTTGGTGCAATGATACGCCCCTTATGTTTTGGAGTTTGTTGACATAAACAGTATGGGACTTATGTGTTTGCTAGTGCACACAGAGTAACAGGTCCCTGAAGTATTGAGGAGTTTGATGCAAACGACGAAGATAATCTCCCTGCGTGGCAGTGAAGGTTATCACCGAAGGTAAAGCTAACAAGAGTGACCCTAAAAATTATTGAAGTCCAAGCAATTGGTTTGGTGATTTAATGGACCGGGTGAACATAACCATAAGATTTCTATTCCCAAAAAAGAAGGGGGGACTGACCGGTTTTCCGTCGGAGTCGGAGTCGTTGCCGAAGTAGCTATGGACCTCCGGCTCCGACTGGGGAGGCACGACAACGGCGATGAAGTCAAGGTCGCGCTACTACCCGCCCGAGACCCCGTTGGTGGTGACAGCAACCTCTGTGCCCAGCGTCATGCGTTGTGGGGGTGCTTCACTAGCCTCGGCGTCGCCTCTCCCTCTGATGGTGTTCTTCGGCAACATCCTAATACACTCCATGCGGCAGTGACGACTGTGGACGGGGGGTGCGACCGCCTATTATGACTAGCGGATCAGGCGGGCCATTAATATGGAGTAGTGGGAGCGAGGTGGCTAGCGGTCAAAGGGCTGGCTCGCCTCCCAGTGAGCCTGCGCAGCGGACTAATGGCATGCCTACCGTCATTTCACACAGTTACTAACATGCCCCCGGTGACACTTTGTAGCGAACATGCGCATGCCTCGGCCTCCCGGTCTGCTTGCACGGCAGACTACTAGCATGCGTGTCATCAACTCACGCATGCTGGCACGACACATGGGATGCGTGGCGGCACGTATTATATTCATTTTTCCTTTTTGATGATTAGTTATGCCGCTTTATTGCTTAACCGAAGCACGACACATACATTGTTGGTCCAACGCACACGGTTTGAATGAAGAGTCTGTTCACGATATTGGTTTCTAATTATTGATAATTTCCTGTCAGTAAGAAGATTATATCAAAACTTGTCTCAAATTTGAAAAAAAGTTATAATATCATAGTCTGTTGGTATCCATATGACACCACGATAAGTTTCATGAATTTCAACTAAGTTTTGGATTTACTGGATCTTAAAATCAAGATTCTCGATGTTAGAAATTTCTTGCATGGGGACTAAACATGCACCCAGGGACACGTACACATATGATTTTCCAATCCATTTTGGTGCACTATCACGGGTCTCGTGTAGCTCAAATTTGATTTTTTTTCACATTAAATCCCTAGGAAATCAATCAATGTATAAAAACGGACAAATGTTATCTATTTTTTTTTATTTTTTAACACAAAACTCCTTTGGTCGCATGTTCGCTGCAGAAAAAGTTTAACATGCATCTTTGGGCCACATGCACGTTGTGGTCCTTGGACACTCACACTACAAAAAAATACACTTCCGTGATGATACGTGTTTGTCACAGTAGGTCATGTTTTCTGTCATGCATGTACATCCATGACGATTTTATGACAAAATCAAGATAGTCATACCTGTGTTGTCGTAGAAGTGTTCCATGACATTACCAAAATTATCTTCACGGAAGTGTCCACTTCCATGACGATGAATCGCGCGTCACAGAAGTGCTTTCGTCAAGGGTGACCGACACGTGGCATCCACTGTAACGGAACGCCATTAAGCTATCGGGTCGGGTTTTGGATCCGATAACCCGTTAACAGCCCCGGCCAATGGGGATTTTCCACGTGTAAAATCATCATTGGCTGGAGGAAACACGTGTCGGCTCATCGCCTGGACAGATGTCATCCACTCATTGGACAGAAGGCGCCTATGATACGTCGACACATGGCATGGCCCAACAGAGGCCCATTCCTGTGAAAAGGCCGGCCCGTTTGACTTGGTCAAAAGGTGGCGGGCCGGCCCATGGAAAGCCTGTTAACGGCCTGTTCGCATATAGCTCATTTACAGCCCGCTAACCCAAGGCCGTTACGCCCTATTCGAATTAGGCCCAGTAGCGTCATCTGGGCCATCCAATATGATTCCAGTCTGTTTTCACTTTTGGCCCATGTATGGCCCATGACGTCTTTCGGCCCATATGAGGCCCTATGTAACTCTTGGCCTATTAACGGCTCGTGGTGAAACTGGCCCGTAATAAACAGTGTATCACTTTACACACATTAACGGCCCGTGGTGAAACTGGCCCGTAAAGAACAGTGTATCACTTTATACCCATTAACAGCCCGTTATTCCGTTGGGCCGTTTCCATCCCATGTTATCTTTCGGCCTTCTCAGAGCCCATTTATTCTTGGGCTATTTTCCAGCATTCGTTTACTTACGGCCCGTTACTGTCATTTTCTGCTTGTGGGCCAAATTCAACCCGTGGTTACAGTCGGCCCGTTTGTGGTCCGTTAATACGTTGGGCCGTTTTCATAGCGTCATCAAATACAGCCTATTAACGATGGTCCGTTATGGTCGGCCCATGAACGGACGATTCCAACTCTAGCCCGTTTACAGCCAGAATGCGGTCTGTTTGGCCCATGTTTGGCCAATTGATCATACGGCCCGTATAAGGCCCATTGATGATACGGCCCATAGAAGGCCCATTGTTTCTACGACCCGTAGAAGGCCCACTGTTTCTACGGCTCGTAGAAGGCCCACTGTTTCTATGGCCCGTAGGAGGCCCAGTGTCACTACAGTAAATATTAGCCCATGGTTATTGTGGCCTAGTTTTAAAAAATAGGTTATTGCAGCCACTAGCAAACCGCAGAAAAAGAACTGCATTGACTACAAGCAAACAAATAAACAAGACAACAAGGAAATAAGTAAGCAAGCAACTTACACTAGGCTATCACAGCTATTACACATATTACATCCACTGGGCATCAAAGTTCGCCACCAGTGCAAATATAGGGAACACGGCAGCATATAAACGCCGCAGCAAAACAAGTCCAGAACTGAAACCACTTTAGAAGAGCTCAAGAAACAATATCCGGGGTACCCATAATGCTGGCAAGATTCTTAGCAAGCTTATTAACTTTCACTTGTTTGGCGCTTAAGTCCTCCAGCGCTTGCTGTTGCACCAGAAAGTATGCATCTAAATTCTGCAGGGACTTCCTCAGTCCTTCGGCTTCCTGTCGCATAACATCTGATCGATGTCTTTCAACTTGAAGTTGAGACTCAAGAAGCCGAACTGATTCAGGCAACGAGTTCGAAGAGCTGGTGCCAGCAGTGGCAGCCAGTAACTCGAACACTACATCAAGACAGGACTTTGGGGTTGTCTCAGTGTGTTCAATATAGTTTTTATCAGCTTTCTTGGAGACCAACAGGGATGTCTCACTATCTTGAACCTTATCTACATTACTTACTTTACCATTGCATAACAGGGTACTCTTCTCCAATATTTTATCCGCGTTCTAAAAGAGAAACAAACAAACACATCTCAGGTTTACAATGTAGTATATGAAACTCATTTTGGTAAACCAGTTCAGTAGTAAGGTGGACAGGATAACAGCATGAAACAAACATATATCTATGCAGTATGGTCACTGTATGGTCTATATCATTCTAGTTTATGTTGCCAAATCAAGATAGATATAGGTCGAATCATATCTATTTAAGACAAAGCAGCATAGACAGAATATAATTGTGGGAAACTACACAACAATAACAACACTTGTAATGTGCATGGCATGAGAACATAACTGTTTATTCAATTGAAACTGAAATCAACATAGAGCAAGTTAGAACAGCAAACAGCCAAACACGTTGAAGAAACAGGTTTAAAACATACCTGTTGCGCCATTGGAGTTTCAATTGCATCCATCAAATTTGAAATTAGTTGGTATCAGTAAATACAGTGATGCAAGAGCAAAGTAGTATGAACTATAGCTACGGAACCTAACCCGAGAACAATTCTTCTTTTGCTTTAAGCGTTGACTTCGGGTTCGGAGTGGTGGTCCTCGTGATTTGGGCACTGCAGTTTCCTTACTCTGCTCGTGTTTGGGTGCTCTATGGTGGAGACGGTGTTGTGTCAACGAGAACTAGGTGTCTATCTGCTGGGGTTGGGGTTAGAAGGGGTGTAGCTGGTTCTCTGTCCAACTGGGTAGGGGTACAAACTGCATGAGTGTGGGTTATGTGTGGTGGAGCTGGTTCTTGGGAAAGTACAACCGTGGTTCTATCTGCATCGACAGGTAGCACGATCTTTTCTGAAGACCGTGTTTTTACTCCCACAGATACTGCCATCACTCCCTCCAATTGAAATGGTTGATAAACAAGAAAAGTAATTGAATGTACAGACATTGTAAGATAGACAGGTGCAATGGATAGTAGGGAAGAAAACAGGGCATGAAATAATTCACATTTATGTTGTCTAAGCAAACAGAATAGCAGGACATAATTTCACATATATGATGGCTAATAAAACAGGATAGCATGACACAATTTCACATGTATGATGGCTAACTAAACAGGATAGAATGACATACTTCAAAATATAATGACTATGTAAACAGGATGACATGATATAACTATACGATGTGTTTATTAAAGTGGTTGTCATGCCATAAATCACAAACATGCCATCGATGGAAACGTGATGGCATGATATAATTCACGGATAGAATGACATAATTTAAAATATGATGACTATGTAAACAGGATGAGATGATATAACTATATTATGTCTTTAGAAAATGGGTTGGCATGCCATAATTCAGATACATGCTGTCTATGTAAACATCATGGCATGACATAACACAAATATATGATTTATATACTAAGGAAGTGAGCAGAGGGCAATCGCATATATGATGTGTCTACTAAGGAGATGGCATTCAATATTGTGTATATGATGTAAAAACTAAGCATTGCAATACAACATATGCATTATATGAGTAATATAACCCTGCCAAGTTTGAGCATACACCTCAGGGGGATAATAGGACTGGTCATCTGCCTCTGAATCCTCCTCTGAAGAGCTATCTATAACCAGCAAGATATCTGCTTCAGCAGGTAGCATTGTCTGCTCTGAAGACCTTGTTTTCACTCCAGATTTCTCCATCACCAATTCAAATGGCTGATGCACAGGAATAGTAGTTGAATATACAAACATTGTCGACAAAAGCAATGAGAAATACAAAAAAAGGACGGCATGATATAATTCACATATATGACGCTTGCCTAAACAGCATGGCATTGCATAATTCACATACATAATGCCTTGCAACAAGATAACATTGCATAATTCACATATATAATGTCTTGCAACAAGATGGCATTGCATAATTCACATATATGGTAATTAGACACTAAACAGGTGGCATTCACACAAAGCATGTCTAAACTAAGAAAATGACATAGCAATGCAAGATACCATACGCACGATATGAGCAACATAACCCTGCCAAGTTAGGGCATGCACCTCGGGGGGATATGACTGGTCATCTGTCTCTGAATCCTCCTCTGAGGACCTATCGGTAACCAGCAAGACATGTGCTTCGTCAGATAGCATTGTCTGCTCTGAAGACCTTGTTTCCACTCCAGATTTTTTCCATGACCGTGCCGAATGGCTGATGCACAGGAAGAGTAATTGAATGTACTAAAATTGTTGACATGATATAATTCACATATAAGATGACTGGCTAACCAGGGTGGCATTGCAAAATTCACATATATGATGCCTGGCTAGAAAAGATGGCATTACATGATTCACATATATGATAAAGAAACTAAACAGATGGCATTGAGACAAAGCATGTCTAAACTAAGCAGATGACATCTTTAATGTATACAGTAAGCAATGCAAGGCACCATATGCATGATATTACCAACATCAGCATGCCAAGTTAGAGCGAAGACCTCATGGGGTAAATAGGAGTGGTCTTCTCCTTCTGAATCCCCCTCAGAACAGTTATCTTCCTCTTGATTATGATCCGAAATGGGTGGAGGGGGGCTGCCTTTGCGCCCACCATGGAACGACATCTGCATGAAATTTTATTGCCACGCAAGGCTCGTCTCTTTTGCTCTACATGATCAGTTCCATTGTGTACAATAACTAGCATGCATAGGAATAAAACATAGTGAGATTATGTAAGGAGTGCATGCACAAATCCAAAGTGATGGTAGCAAACTGTGGATAGACCCAAAACCAATGATAGCAGGCAGATAATAGCTTTAGTTAAAAAATACAGATAATGGCTCCTTTAATGTTTGTTTGCACCCAACATGAAACTCATAGTAAACACCGGAGATTAACTAGATAGTAGACAGATAGTACTAATTGCTGCCCGAATATGTACCCCACAACCATTTAAAAACTCAAGCTTCAACATTAGTTTGGACCTGACTCGGAGTCTAATAGGTGAAAACGACGATAATGTAGCATGTCATCATATTAAGCGACGCATAACGTAAGCAGACACAAAAGAGTGCGACCTCTCTTGCGGACCTGCGTAGTCCTCAAGGTCATCTGCTCAGTTGATGATGGTAATGCAGTTGTCGTGCCTGCCGGCGGCTGATACGTCTCCAACGTATCTACTTTTCCAAACACTTTTGCCCTTGTTTTGGACTCTAACTTGCATGATTTGAATGGAACTAACCCGGACTGACGTTGTTTTCAGCAGAACTTCCATGGTGTTATTTATGTGTAGGATCAAACGTTCTCGGAATGACCTGAAACTTCACGGAGACACTTTTCAGAAAATAAGAAAAATACCTGCCAAAGATGAAGGCCAGGGGGCCCACCGTCTTGCCGCGAGGGTGGGGGGCATGCCTGCCCCCCTAGGGTGCGCCCCCCTACCTCGTGGGCCCCCTGTTGCGACTCCGACTCCAACTCCACCTCCATATATTGAGTTTCTGGGAGAAAAAAATCAAGGAGAAGACATCATCGCGTTTTACGATACGGAGCCGCCGCCAAGCCCTAAAACCTCTCGGGAGGGCTGATCTGGAGTCCGTTCGGGGCTCCGGAGAGGGGAATCCATCGCCATCGTCATCATCAACCATCCTCCATCACCAATTTCATGATGCTCACCGCCGTGCGTGAGTAATTCCATAGTTGTGTTAGGGTTTGATCCCTAGTATCCACTATGTTCTGAGATTGATGTTGCTATGACTTTGCTATGCTTAATGCTTGTCACTAGGGCCCGAGTGCCATGATTTCAGATCTGAACCTATTATGGTTTCATCAATATATGAGTGTTCTTGATCCTATCTTGCAAGTCTATAGTCACGTATTATGTGTTATGATCCGTTAACCCCGAAGTGCCAATAATCGGGACACTTACCGGTGATGACCGTAGTTTGAGGAGTTCATGTATTCACTATGTGTTAATGCTTTGTTCCGGTACTCTATTAAAAGGAGGCCATAATATCCCTTAGTTTCCGTAAGGACCCCGCTGCCACGAGAGGGTAGGACAAAAGATGTCATGCAAGTTATTTTCCATAAGCACGTATAACTATATTTGGAATACATGCCTACATTATATCAATGAACTGGAGCTAGTTCTGTGTCACCCTAGGTTATGACTGTTACATGATGAACTACATCCGGCATAATTCTCCATCACCGATCCATTGCCTACGAACTTTCCATATATTGTTCTTCGCTTATTTACTTTTCCGTTGCTATTGCTATCATCACTACAAAGTACCGAAAACATTACTTTTACTATTGTTACCTTTTGCTACCGTTATCACCACTATCATATTACTTTGCTACTAAACACTTTGTTGCAGATATTAAGTTTCCAGGTGTGGTTGAATTGACAACTCAGCTGCTAATACTTGAGAATATTCTTTGGCTCCCCTTGTGTCGAATCAATAAATTTGGGTTGAATACTCTACCCTCGAAAACTATTGCGATCCCCTATACTTGTGGGTTATCAATACTATTTTCTGGCACCGTTGCCGGGGAGCATAGCTCTATTCTTTGAGTCACTTGGGATATATATATCTGCTTATCATTATGAAGAACTTGAGAGATCCAAAAACCAAGATCTATCCCTCAACTACGAGGGGAGGTAAGGAACTGCCATCTAGCTCTCCACTTGATTCACCTTCTGTTATGAGTAAGTTTGCGACACCTACACCTGCTTCTGCTATTCGTTCTGATATGTCGCATGTTATTGATGATGCCACTTCTGCTATGCATGATACTTATGATGAAACTACCTCTATGCCTGATACTACTATGCCATTTAGTGATTTTCTTGATAAACAACTTGCTAGGGCTAGAGAAATTGAAAATATTGAATATGATGATACTGATGAAAGTGATGATGAAGAACCACTTGCTATTCCTAAGGGTTATGTATTTGATCAAGATGCTTCTTTAGCCATTTTAGCTTGCAGAAATAGAACTAAACTTAAAAGATTATTAGCTAAATGGAGCAAGCAATCTCTAAATGATAGAATGAAACCTGACCCTGCTTTTGCTACTTCACCTATATTTGTTACTGATAAGCATTATGAATTATCTGTTGATCCTGATATAATTACTTTGGTTGAATCTGATCCTTTTCATGGTTATGAATCTGAAACTGTTATGGCACATCTTACTAAATTAAATGATATAGCTACCCTGTTTACTAAAGATGAGAGAACTCGCTACTTTTATATCCTTAAAATATTTCTGTTCTCATTAAAGGGTGATGCTAAGATATGGTTTAATTCTCTTGATCCTGGTTGTGTGCGTAGTCCCCAGGATATGATATATTACTTCTCTGCTAAATATTTCCCTGCTCATAAGAAACAAGCTGCTTTAAGGGATATATATAATTTTGTGCAAATTGAAGAAGAGAGTCTCCCACATGCTTGGGGGAGGCTTCTCCAATTACTTAATGCTTTGCCTGATCGTCCTCTTAAGAAAAATGAAATACTTGATATCTTTTATAATGGACTAACTGATGCCTCCAGAGATTACCTGGATAGTTGTGCTGGTTCTGTTTTCAGGGAAAGAACACCGGATGAAGCTGAAATTCTATTGAATAATATGTTGACAAATGAAAATAATTGGACACCTCCGGAGCCAATTCTTGAGCCTATTCCTAAACCAACTCCGAAGAAGAGGGGTATTCTATTTCTCAGTCCTGAAGATATGCAAAAGGCAAAGAAATCTATGAAAGAAAAAGGTATTAAAGCTGAAGATGTTAAGAATTTACCTCCTATTGAAGAAATACATGGTCTTAATTTACCGCCTGTTGAAGAAACATATAATCCAAATCCTTTACCTATTGAAGAAACTCATGGTCTTGATAACCCGACACAGGTAGTAAAGGTAAATTCTCTCTATAGATATGATAAAGCTGAAATCCCATTTACTAAAATTGCTAGCCCATGCTTAGATGAGTTTGATAAATATATGGCTAAAGATTTTAATGCTTATTTTGGTATACAATTAAAATACAATTCAAATATGCTTGGACACTTGGGTGATTATATGGCTAATGTTAAAGGTGAACTTAAACTTATTAGTAATCATGCTTCTATGGTTACCACTCAAGTAGAACAAGTACTTAAAGCTCAGAATGATTTGCTCAATGAATTGAATAATAAGAATAATGATAATGCTGTTAGAGTTATGACTAGAGGTGGTAGAATGACTCAGGAACCTTTCTATTATAAAGGCCATCCTAAAAGAATTGAGCAAGATTCTCAGAGAAATAATATAGATGCACCTAGCTCTTCTAAAAAGAAGAAAGAGAAAAAATGATAGGACTCTGCATGCTTCTAGTGATCCTATTGTTGAAATACCTGAGAATCCAAATGATATCTCTATTTCTGATGTTGAAACACAATCAGGTAATGAACCTGAAACTAGTGATAATGTTAACAATAATGTTCATAATGATGCTCAACCTAGTAATGATAATGACATAGAAATTGAACCTGTTGTTGATCTTGATAACCCACAATCAAAGAATCAACATTATGATAAAAAAAGGTTTTGTTGCTAGGAAACATGGTAAAGAAAGAGAGCCTTGGGTTCAGAAACCCATGCCTTTTCCTCCCAAACCATCCAAGAAAAAGGATGATGAGGATTTTGAGCGCTTTGCTGAAATGATTAGACATATTTTTTATGTATGCGATTAACTGATATGCTCAAAACCAATCCTTATGCTAAGTACATGAAAGATGTTATTACAAATAGAAGAAAGATACTGGAAGCTGAAATTTCCACCATGCTTGCTAATTATACTTTTAAGGGTGGAATACCAAAGAAACTTGGAGATCCAGGAGTACCCACTATACCATGCTCTATTAAAAGAAACTATGTTAAAACTGCTTTATGTGATCTTGGAGCTGGTGTTAGTGTTATGCCTCTATCTTTATATCGTAGACTTGATTTGAATAAGTTGACACCTACTGAAATATCTTTGCAAATGGCTGATAAATCAACTGCTATACCTGTCAGTATTTGTGAGGATGTGCCTGTTGTAGTTGCAAATGTTACTATTTTAACGAACTTTGTTATTCTTGATATTCCCGAGGACGATAGTATGTCTATTATTCTTGGAAGACCCTTTTTGAATACTGCAGGGGCTGTTATTATTGCACTAAAGGCAATGTCACTTTTCATGTTAATGGTAATGAGCATACGGTACACTTTCCGAGGAAACAACCTCAAGTTCACAGTATCAACTCTATTGGAAAAAATACATCGATTATATTTGGAGGTTTTGAATTTCCTCTTCCTACTGTCAAGAAGAAATATGATATTCTTATTATTGGTATGTGCATATCCCCGTTGAGGTAACATAGTGTTATTTGAAATTTCTCCGGTTCCATGTTATTCGGAATGAGTTCGTTAACAAGACTTGATCAACCTTGTTAGTGGATTCCTTTTGATGATCATGAGATGGATTAAACTAGAAGGCACAACCTTCTGTACCCCACTTTTACTTTCTGTTATTTATATTAAATAAAATGAAAATAAATATTTTTATGTCTGTTATCTGATTATCCGTGCAATATAAAAATACCTCGAAAATAAAAGTTCTCCAACTGCCCTGAAATTTAAATATGATTTTTTCCAAGATATTTGAGAATATTTGGCACTGAGAACACAGCAGGGGGCCAACCACCTGCCCACGAGGGTGGAGGGCGTGCCCTACCTCCCTGGGGGCGCCCCCTGCCTCGTGGGCCCATGATGGCCCTCCTCCACTTATTCCTGCACCCACACACTTCATCTTCCTCCCACAGACACGAATGACCAGCTCAAGCACGAGTTCAAGCTCATTTTGCTGCCATTTTCGATCTCCTTGCTCAAACCACCTCTCACAAAACTGCTTGGGGCGATTGTTCCTTGGTATGTGACTCCTCCATTGGTCCAATTAGTTTTTGTTCTAGTGCTTTATTCATTGCAAATTTTTGCTGCTTAGGTGACCCTGTTCTTGAGCTTGCAAGTCAAATTTATATGGTCAAAAGTAGTTTTGATGCATGATATAGGCCCTAGGCACTTGTAAGAGTAGTTACTATCAATTTTATTGAGTTTGGTTTACTTTTATTTTGAAGTTATTAAAAATTTCAGAATTTTGCAGAAAATGATGAGGAGACTTTTGAGGGGCTCATCGAGCCAAAGCTCGAAGGAAAAGGCACTGAAGCCTAAGTATAATCTGCCTCGCATCGCGGAGACTATAGGCCTTACCGCTTTACTCCATGACCAATGCGACCAGTATCTCTTGCTCACAAATACCTTTGTGCAAAACTTTCATTTTCATTCCAGGAACTCACCACCTACGGTGGAATTTCATTTATATGATGAGCATAAGGAGATGTCACTTTATGATTTTTTTTCGGATCTGTTTAGTCCCTTTTGGGGGCAAGACAGAAGAACCACATCGTGATGATGTGGAGGGATTTATTGACACTATCACTGTAGGGGAAACAAGGAAGGTTTCTGATGCCCGAATCACTAGCATACATTTTCATGTTTTGCGCTACTTTGCATTATTTGCTAGTCGTTGCTTAATTGGTCGCGGAAACTGTGGAAACCTGAGTATCCCTGATATTATTATTTTGCACCATGGTTTATACGGTGATAACTCTTTTAGTATGGGCAGCATTATTGCCAAACGGTTAAGTCTGAACCGTACCAAGGGCCCCATCTTTGGAGGCATCTATGCTACACGCCTAGCTGCACATTTTAACATACCTATTAGGCATGGTAAGAAGGAAGAAAAAGTGCTACCCCGTGTTTATCTAGATTATAAAAGTATGGTAGCACATGATTTTATTGTTAAGAATAGGGAAGGGGAGCTTAAATATCAATTGTTCTTTAATAAACATCATCCTGGGACTATTACCTTGCCTGCTCCTTCTTTGTTTGATTTGACTGTAGGCACGTACCTTGTTCCATTGACGGCTATCCACGCCTACCGGAACCCTGCACCAGCCGAGGAGCCAGAGCCGGAACCACAATTTGATCCTTCAGGACAGTCTAATTACCAGTGGGATCCGGAGATGATTGTCAGCCAATGGCAATCTAAGCCTTCTTCCTCATCACAGTACGACCCCAACAACTACTATTATGGATATCCACCAGGCCAGCCGTGGCCATAGACCAACTTAGGCCAAAAGCCTAAGCTTGGGGGAGTACGCTTTTCTCACCGACATTACATTTATGCTCACACACTCATTGCTAGATGTCGGTGCTCATACTTTTTCATGTATCATCCACGCTAGTTTACTTTCCTTTTTATGCTTTCTTCTTGTGTGTTTAATAAACCTTAAGAAAAACCAAAAAAAAATAGTTGTAGCTTTTAATTAATTTACCTTCCATGCTTGTAGTAGTAATTAAAAAGAAAACCCAAAAATATTTCCTGTTCTTCTTTTGATTGTTGGGAGCTTTCCCGTGTAAATAGTTTTATTTCTTTTCTTTTCTTTGGGGGTCGATAGGAGAAGACCATGATTAAATTGTTGAAGTGGCTCTTATATGCATTATTGTTGATCTGACAAAAGAGCCCATATTGCCTTGTCTTCTCCTGTTTATTGAATGCCTGCAGATTCCAGCTTAGTCCAATGCACGTGCACTATTATTATTATTCACATCGTTCGGTCGTGCAAGTGAAAGGCAATAATGATGATTATATGATGGACTGGCTAAGATGAGAAAAGCTTGTATGAACTCGACCTCTTTTGCTTTTGTAAATATGATTAGTTCATTGTTCTTGATTTGGCCTATTATGAATAAACATGTTTGCAATGACAACTAGAGACCATAGTTTCTTGTGCCATGCTTGATTAGCTATGAGTTATAATGGTTTACCTTGCATGCCAACATGCTATTAAAATGGTTATGATGTGGTATGTTAGGGTGGTATCCTCCTCTCAATGATTTAAGTGACTTGACTTGGCACATGTTCACCTATGTACTTGAAACAAAATCAACATAGCCTTCACGATATTTATGTTCATGGTGGATTACATCCTACTCATGCTTGCATTCAGTGTTGATTAATTTTAATGCATGTTCATGACTGTTGTCGCTCTCTAGCTGGTCGCTTCCTAGTCTTTTGCTAGCCTTCACCTGTACTAAGCGGGAATACTGCTTGTGCATCCAAACTCCTTAAACCCCAAAGTTATTCCACATGAGTCCACTATACCTACCTATATACGGTATCTACCTGCCGTTCCAAGTAAATTTGTATGTGCCAAACTCTAAACCTTCAAATAAATATCCTGTTTTGTATGCTCGAATAGCTCATGTATCAACTAGGGATGTCCGTATCTTCCATGTTATGCGGGTTATTCTCAAGAGGAGTGGACTCCTCTCCTCACTCACGAGATAAATGGCTGGTCACCGGGATGCCCAGTCCCATGCTTTATGCAAACTAAATCAAAATAATTGCATACAAAACTCCCCCTGGGACTCTTGTTAGTTGGAGGCACTCGTTGTTTCGAGGAAGCCATGGATTGATGCTTGTGGTGGAAGGGGGAGTATAAACTTTACCATTCTGTTTGGGAACCGCCTATAACGTGTGTAGCATGGAAGATATCGCCATCTCTTGGTTGTTATGGTGAAAATGAAAGTATACCTCTCAAAATATTATTCACCTCTGTTTCAAAACCGAGCTCTGGCACCTCTACAAATCCCTGCTTCCCTCTGCGAAGGGCCTATCTATTTACTTTTATGCTGAATCATCATCCTCTTATTAAAAAGCAACAGTTGGAGAGCACCACTGTCATTTGCAATCATTACTGTTAGTTTACATTGAGTATGACTTGACTGGATCTCTTTTACCATGAATTACAATGTCTAGTCAGTCCTTGGTCTTTAAAGGTGCTCTGCATTTATGTTTTGCGGTCTCAGAAAGGGCTAGCGAGATACCACCTTGTTATATCATATTATGATTGTTTTGAGGAAGTGTTGTCATCCGAGTTTTATTATTATGGCTCGCTAGTTGATTATGTTATTGATATGAGTAAACTTGAGACCTATGCGTTATTGTGAATGTGGTTAGTTATAATCTTTGCTGAAAACTTGAATGTTGGCTTTACATATTTACAACAACAAGAGAAAACAGAGTTTGTAAAAGTTTTTCTTTATCACTTTCAGTTTGTCAACTGAATTGCTTGAGGACAAGCAAAGGTTTAAGCTTGGGGGATTTGATACGTCTCCAACGTATCTACTTTTCCAAACACTTTTGCCCTTGTTTTGGACTCTAACTTGCATGATTTGAATGGAACTAACCCGGACTGACGTTATTTTCAGCAGAACTGCCATGGTGTTATTTATGTGCGGGATCAAACTTTCTCGGAATGACCTGAAACTTCACGGAGACACTTTTCAGAAAATAAGAAAAATACCTGCCAAAGATGAAGGCCAGGGGGCTCACCGTCTTGCCACAAGGGTGGGGGCGCGCCCCCCTACCTCGTGGTCCCCAGGTTGCGTCTCCAACTCCAACTCCACCTCCATATATTGAGTTTCGGGGAGAAAAAAATCAAGGAGAAGAAATCATAGTGTTTTACGATACGGAGCTGCCGCCAAGCCCTAAAACCTCTCGGGAGGGCTGATCTGGAGTCCGTTCGGGGCTCCAGAGAGGGGAATCCGTCGCCATCGTCATCATCAACCATCCTCCGTCACCAATTTCATGATGCTCACTGTCGTGCGTGAGTAATTCCATCGTAGGCTTGCTAGACGGTGATGGGTTGGATGGGATCTATCATGTAATCGAGTTAGTTTTGCTAGGGTTTGATCCCTAGTATCCACTATGTTCTGAGATTGATGTTGCTATGACTTTGATATGCTTAATGCTTGTCACTAGGGCCCGAGTGCCATGATTTCAGATCTGAACCTATTATGTTTTCATCAATATATGAGTGTTCTTGATCCTATCTTGCAAGTCTATAGTCACCTATTATGTGTTATGATCCGTTAACCCCGAAGTGACAATAATCGGGATACTTACCGGTGATGACCGTAGTTTGAGGAGTTCATGTATTCACTATGTGTTAATGCTTTGTTCCGGTACTCTATTAAAAGGAGGCCTTAATATCCCTTAGTTTCCGTAAAGACCCCGCTGCCACGGGAGGGTAGGACAAAAGATGCCATGCAAGTTATTTTCCATAAGCACGTATGACTATATTCGGAATACATGCCTACATTATATCAATGAACTGGAGCTAGTTCTGTGTCACCCTAGGTTATGACTGTTACATGATGAACCGCATCCGGCATAATTCTCCATCACCGATCCATTGCCTACGAACTTTTCATATATTGTTCTTCGCTTATTTACTTTTCCGTTGCTATTGCTATCATCACTACAAAATACCAAAAACATTACTTTTACTATTGTTACCTTTTGCTACCGTTATCACCACTATCATATTACTTTGCTACTAAACACTTTGCTACAGATATTAAGTTTCCAGGTGTGGTTGAATTGACAACTCAGTTGCTAATACTTGAGAATATTCTTTGGCTCCCCTTGTGGCGAATCAATAAATTTGGGTTGAATACTCTACCCTCGAAAACTGTTGCGATCCCCTATACTTGTGGGTTATCAGCGGCGGGGAAGAAGATCTGAGGCGGCGAAAGACAGTCTGGAGAGCGGATCCCTGCTGTGGTGAACCCTTCCATCGTTGGAGCAGCTGAGCTGGGGTGGAACACAGCGCCACAGGAGCAGGACAAACCACACAAGGTTTTGTTTGACATATATCTGTAACAGAAGTAATTGAGTAAGGGCTTGTTTGAATTTGAGGATTCTAACAATGCAGGGATAGGAAATAGACAGGAATAGGATAGGAATGCGCGTGCAAAATAGAGAATTTAAAAACACAGGATTTCTGCCAATCTGGGTGTTTGATTCACAACAATTGGAAGATCACGGGATGCAAAAAAGCATGGTGAGATTAAGTCAAACCACAAGAAAATGTACGGTTATAATGCTATTATGCTACTATATCTTAGTCTTGTGCTTGATGAATAGGAATATGAAAACAAGGAGAAGTGGAAATTAGAATTCCTACGGTTTTTCTTTCAAGGAGACACTAAAGGAACCAATCCTACAGTTTTCCTTTGCTCCATTCCTTTGCACCAAATTCATGAAAAGTAGTACCATAGGAAACTTTCCAATTCCGATGTTTTTCATTCACTTTTCCTTTCAAGCACTGGCGATTCTAGTAGGCAGGCTTGAGCAAGGAAAATCCTACACTAAAAAAATGTTTTTGTGCTACTTCTATTACTTTGGACCCAGGCCACTGCCATACTAGCTCAACTCCCAGGCCCATTGACAAATGCACAGCTCAAACGCGCAGAGATAAATAATGATGGCGTTCAAGAGAGTCCATCACTGATAGCTAAGTTGCCTGGTACCTCACTGCTTGTCATATAGTAGGATAAAATAATCGTATTTCCCGTTACTAAGAGTGCTCAGTGGACAATATATATAACATGTAGAGTAAAAAAGAGATGCAACAAGTGTACAACCTCTTTGGCGAAGCCATGTCGATCTCAGCGTGATTGGGTTGGCTGGTGAGGATTCTCCGGCTGACTTGGCTGTCGGAGGAGGGGAAGAAGATCTTAGGCGTCTGGAGATGGAGCCCGTGGTACTGCTCTGCTGTGATGGAGGGTTTCGTCGTTGGAGCAGCTCCGGGAGTTGTACGACGCCGAGGCTGAAGCAGGACAAGAGAGACAATGAACAACGTTAACTTGAGTGGAATTCTAATAGCATCTCCAATACATGGCATAAAATACATAACCACAAAGTGCTAGATGTAAAATACATCAGCCGCTCATCTCTGAACTTAACTGTCAAAACTGAATTTAACTATCGAAACTGAACTTAACTATCGAAACTGAACATAACTGTCGAAACTGAATTTTGCTGTCGAAACTGAATTTTTCTGTCGAAATTGAATGCACTAGCAAGGTGAGGCTACACGTCGGTCGACTGACTTTTTCATCTCTGGTCAGTCGATTTTGCAGCCGTTGGATACGAAATCAAGGGCCTACGGTTCATCTTCAACCTCCCCCCCCCTGAGCCGCCAGCCACCACCAGCCAAACAGCAGCCCCCCCCCCCCGCCGCCCGCGGCCGGCGGTGCGCCGCCCCGCCCGCCCCGAAAACACTCCCCACCATCGGTCCGCCACCATCCCGGCCATCCCTCTAGCCCCCCCCCCCCAGTGCCGAGCTTTTTCTCCAGCGATCCCCACGCCACCGACCCGCCAACGCCCCGCCACCACCGGCGACCACCACCGCCATCCTGAACCCTAAGATAGATAGTGGGGTACCTCTCCGGCGAGCCCCCTCCCCGCTGCGGCTGGTTCTTCCTTCACCCTGGCGAGCCCCCTCCTACCCCCTGAAAATCGACTGACCCAAAAGTTGATTCAGTCGACTGAAGTGTAGCTAAATCGGAGCAGCGTCGCAAGCAATAGCAAGAGCGAGTGAAGCAGCACGAGCAAGAGCAGACCAGGCAGGGGACCGAGAGCAAGAGCAGAGTAGTAGCACGAGCGAGAGCTAAAGCAGCAGCTCCTACTGATGTGGATGTCGCCGCCGAGGGAGTGACGCCATGGAGTAAGTGGTCGGCACCGCCGCCATGGATGGAGTCGCGCCGTGTCGGCTCGGGACCGAGTGCCGGCAGCACCGTGAGATCGAATCAAGAAGAAAATGGCTGAAAAAAGATCAAATCGACTGTAAATTCTACCGTGCAAAAAAATACTGTAAATTCTGAAAAAAAAAATGGGTTGAATACGTGCCACATTTTTGGAGGCTGAAATGTGGGCCAATAGGTCGAAGCCAACGCAAGTCATTGTCAATTTAGTCAACAAATGATTCTGACATGTTAGCCGTTGTATTTACATCCAACGACCGGCATCCATCTTCAATCTCTCGTCTTCTTCCTCCAGCGCCGCCGGGACCACCTCCTGCCTCCTGCTGGTAGCAGCTTTGCTTAGCATGCTTCGCTATGAAGCGCTACTCCAGCGTTGGCCGGGCCATCCCTCCGCCCCTCCACACCTCCTGTTCTTCTCCGTCGACTGCCGAACCACACCGCACTAGAACCAGTTAACCCTCGTACACCTCTCCGTCTGCGACTCTACTCCCACGTTTTCCCATCTCTGGCTCATTGCTGTCCGGGGCCTCGCCATCGTCCACCACCTTGGATGCGCTCGGCGTGGCATGGTCAACATGGTCAACGAACGACACCATCGGAAGTAGACTATGCGTGGAGAGGCTGACAGCTGGGTCCATGGCCGCACACAAGGAAATGCCTCCTTATTACGAGCAAAATAATGATTCCTCCACCTGACATCTGGGACCCACCGGAAGGGCCTCTGTATTTCGCGAAAATAGCGTGCCCCCCGCTGACATGTCGGACCCACCAGCTATCTTCACACACAAGGAAGTGCCTCCTTATTATGCACAAAAAAATAAATATTCCCCCTGCCAGCTGGAACCCAGCATAGTGGGAGGCTGACTTGTGGGCCTACCAAGTTGACGGGGACGGAGGGCTTTGTCAACTTAGTCAATATGAACGATTCTAGCTCCTATTACCGTACGATGTTCATCCGACGGCCGTAGTGCTTCTTTAACCTCTGGTCTTCTTGCTCTAGCCGCCCAAACCAGCGTCGGTCATGCCGCGTGCTCCTGCCTCCCGTGGCCGGCTATGATGCCGTGGAGGCCTCACCGCCCCCTACTACTCCCATCGCTGGCCATGCCATCCCTCTACTCACCCACAACCCCTGTTATTCTGCGGCGACAGCAGCCTCACACCGCATCCTAACCAGTGAACCCTCGTACTCCTCTTCGTGTGGGCATCCATTGCTGCGTCTTCCCCAGCTCCGAGTCGTCCCCTTCCTAGTCCTCGCCGTCGTCCACCGTCGTGGTGCTCTCGGCGCGGCGTGGTCAACGTGGTCAAGGAACGACTTCCATCGGATGTGGACTGTACGTGGAGAAGCTGACAGCTGATTCAACGGCCACAGCAAGGAAGTGCCTCCTTATTACGCGCAAAATAATGATTCATCCACCTGACAGCGGGGACCCACCGAACGGGCCACCGCATTTCGCAAAAAAATGTATCCCCCTGACTGTTGGGACCCACCAGCTACATCTTCGCACGCAAGGAAGTGCGTCCGGGCAAAAAAACGATTCGCCCCCCTGACTGCTAGGACCCACCAGCTACATCTTCGCACGCAAGGAAGTGCGTCCGGGCAAAAAAATGATTCGCCCCCCTGACTGCTGGGACCCACCAGCTACATCTTCGCACGCAAGGAAGTGCCTGATAGTCGTGACCCACCTAGTCGAAGCGTACGTAGCGTTGTCATTCTGGTCGCGAATGTGTACGTACATATATACTGGTGGATGTAGAGGCGCGCACGTGTCGTAGTAGAGGTGCCTACGTGTCGTAGTAGAGGCATGCACGTAGCATGTACACGTACGTACAGTGGCCAGGGTGTAAGAAAGAAAATACGGCCACATATGTGTACATATGGGCGGGGTCTCGAACGCCTACTCACGCATACGTACGGCCAGGGCTCGTGTACATGGCTGGGTCGGAACGGAGAAACAGCGTCGTCATCGTGTTCATAGGGAGACAACGGAATGCGTCGTGTTCATGGGGAGGCAACAGAATGCGTCGTGTTCATGGGGAGGCAACGGAATGCCTCGTGTTCATTGGGAGGCAACGGAACACGTGGGAGCCAACCGGCTGGGTCGGAACGGAATGCGTGGTCGTGTTCATCGGGAGGGCTTGGATGGAACAGGCGATGGAAACGAGGCCTGGCGTACCGCAAAACGGAGGAAACGAACCTCCTATGTTCGGAACGGGGTCCTGTTGATCGGGAGGGGTGTGGTGTACCGCAAAACAGAGGAAACGGACCTCCTACGGTCGAATCGGGGGTCCTGTTGATCGGGAGGGGTGTGGCATACCGCAAAACGGATGAAACGAACCTCCTACGGTCAAAACGGGGGTCCTGTTGATCGGGAGGGGTGTGGCGTACTGCAAAACGGACGAAACGGACCTCCTACGGTCAAAACAGGGGTCCTGTTCATTGGGAGGTGTGTGGCGTACCACAAAACGGGACTCCACGGGATATTGTTCATCTCCACCGTCGACCTCCTCCAGCCTCCACGGGCTACCATCAACCTCCACCAGCCTCCACGGGATCCTGTTCATCCAGCCTCCACCGCGCGCTACTCCATCGGCTACTGTTCAACCAGCCCTCCACGGGCACCCCTCCACCGTCTACTGTTCATCCAGCCCTCCACACCACGGGGTCCTGTTCGGCCACACCTCCACGGGCACCCCTCCACCGTCTACTGTTCATCCAGCCATCGACACCACGGGGTCCTATTCATCCAGAGGCAACGCCACCACTCACTGTTCATCCAACCCCCCCGCAACGCTCACTATCCATCCAATCGATCGACTTCAGTTAGCAGCAGTAGCGAAGGAATCGCTCGATCGAGTTCAATTAACAGCCATCGATCGATCGCTCTGGTTCAGTAACGTGTAGCCTGCAGTGCAATCGCTCGGTTTCAGTTAGAGCCCAACGCCTCGCTCTGGTTCAGTTAGAGCCAACGCCTCGCACACACGCGCGTACATGTACGAGAGAAACGCGCATCGCTCGGCTCCCGACCTCCCACCGTAACCGGGA
Source organism: Triticum urartu (assembly GCF_003073215.2). NCBI lineage: Eukaryota > Viridiplantae > Streptophyta > Magnoliopsida > Poales > Poaceae > Triticum > Triticum urartu. The sequence goes on along the minus strand of NC_053022.1, from coordinate 413,201,671 downwards.
ACTCCCCGAAATCCCCCCCCCCCTCGCTTCTACCACGGTTTTTTCCATCATGGATGGCCCAAAGAATGTCATGCAGCTGCGTCTCCGGCCCGCCCAGGACGAAAAGCCCATTTTCCGTCATGATTTTTTGTCATAGAAGTAGGAGCCCACCATATCTATGATGATACCGGATTTTGTCACAATTATCATCATAGAAGTGGCATATGTATGACAGAAAAAAATTTCGTTCGGCCCAAAATGTCATGGATGTGTCTTTTTTTTGTAGTGTCACTCGCGTGTGACTCTCTCTATGGGCCCACGAGGTCGTCGTCCAACATTATGACGGTATGACCTGTGGTGAGAGAGGTTAATTTGACCAACAAGGACAGTCATGTTTTGGTTTTTTCTACGTACGGTAGGAGTATATATAGTACGCGTCGAAGAGGCTGGGGCAACATATACTAAGCGTCATATAGGACAGTCACTCGCATGCGATGCTTCCATCTGTGGGCTCACGAGGTTGTCCTCCATCACTTTGACCCAATGAGAGAGGTTAACTTGACCAACAAGGAGGTTTCTTCTTGGGTTGTGTTGCGGTAGGAGTACATAGTACGCATCGAAGAGGGGAGGACGGGGTAGCTGATAACCCACAAGTATAGGGGATCGCAACAGTTTTCGAGGGTAGAGTATTCAACCCAAATTTGTTGATTCGACACAAGGGGAGCCAAAGAATATTCTCCGGTATTAGCAGCTGAGTTTTCAATTCAACCACACCTGGAAACTTAATATCTGCAGCAAAGTATTTAGTAGCAAAGTAATATGATAGTGGTGGTAACGGTAGCAAAAGGTAACGGTAGCAAAAGTAATGTTTTTGGTATTTTGTAATGATGATAGCAATAGCAACGGAAAAGTAAATAAGCGAAGAACAATATATGGAAATCTTGTAGGCAATGGATCAGTTATGGAGAATTATACCGGATGCGGTTCATCATGTAACAATCACGACATAGGGTGACACAGAACTAGCTCCAATTCATCAATGTAATGTAGGCATGTATTCCGAATATAGTCATACATGCTTATGGAAAAGAAATTGCATGACATATTTTGTCCTACCCTCCCGTGGCAGCGGGGTCCTAGCGGAAACTAAGGGATATTAAGCCCTCCTTTTAATAGAGTACCGGACCAAAGCATTAACACATAGTGAATGCATGAACTCCTCAAACTACGGTCATCACTGGTAAGTATCCCGATTATTGTCACTTCGGGGTTAACGAATCATAACACATAATAGGTGACTATAGACTTGCAAGATAGGATCAAGAACTCTCATAGATTGATGGAAACATAATAGGTTCATATCTGAAATCACGGCACTCGGGCCCTAGTGACAAGCATTAAGCATAGCAAAGTCATAGCAACATCAATCTCAGAACATAGTGGATACTAGGGATCAAACCCTAACAAAACTAACTAGATTACATGATAGATCTCATCCAACCCATCACCATCCAGCAAGCCTACGATGGAATTACTCACGGACGGCGGTGAGCATCATGAAATTGGTGATGGAGGATGGTTGATGATGACGATGGCGATGGATTCCCCTCTCCGGAGCCCCGAACGGACTCCAGATCAGCCCTCCCGAGAGGTTTTAGGGCTTGGCGGCGGCTCCGTATCGTAAAACATGATGAATTCTTCTCTCATTTTTTTCTCCCCGAAAGCAAATATATAGAGTTAGAGTTGAGGTCGGAGGAGCTCCATGGGGCCCACGAGGTAGGGGGCGCGCCCCCCACCCTCGTGGACAGGTGGTGGGCCCCCTGGTCTTCATCTTTTGCAAGGATTTTTTATTATTTCTGAATAGATGTTCCGTGAAGTTTCTGGTCATTCCGAGAACTTTTGTTTCTACACATAAATAACACCATAGCAATTCTGCTGAAAACAGCATCAGTCTGGGTTAGTTCCATTCAAATCATGCAAGTTAGAGTCCAAAATAAGGGCAAAAATGTTTGGAAAAGTAGATACGACGGAGACGTATCAGCATCACATACTACACACACGTCATGAACGATCTCGCTTTGTGTGGGGACTTTTCGGTTTCCGAAGCAGGTGCCACAAAGAAGTTGTGGTTATTGGGTATTAAAAACATCACCAACACCTTGGGCCACGTGAAGAGGATGGTTGTCACTCACTCGCCTGTGACGCTTCCCTCCATGGGCCCGCGAGGTTGTCTTCCATCTAATATATGACACAATGAGAAAGGTAATTTGATGAACAAGGAGGATTATTTTTGGGTTGTGTTATGGTAGGAGTATATATTACGCATCGAAGAGGGGAGGAGCCAACATATACTGCGGGTCGTGAACCTCGCTTCGTGTGGGGGACTTAAAGGTTTCCGAGGCAGGTGCCACATCAAAGTTCACAACCACACATCTCCATACATGTGTTTGGCCCACATGCAAGCGATGATGGTTGTCCTCTAGCTCTCACTCACGGAGTTACCAGCGAGATGCTTTGTCCATATGTGTGTGCCCACTTGGTCAATCACTTTGACCGCATCGATAGAGGTTAATTTGACTTATAATTAGGAGGGGCTTAAATTTTGGTTCATCTTATACGGTACGGTACATGCGTGTCATGATGTGAGATAACATATTATATTGGGGGGCGAGCACGCGACTCGTCATGAACCTCTCTTTATGTGGGGACTGTCCGATTTTTCGACGCATGCATGCGCTACATCAAAATGTTGTTCTTTTGGTATGCAAACATATATGCATGCATCACGCATGTCCATACGTATGTTTGGGGCACATGCATGCAGTGGTTGTCTTTGGACACTCTCCCTTGTCTGGTTTTCATCGACAACCTATATATTCATGGGCCCGCGTGGACATCCATCACTTCAACCAACAACGAGAGAGGTTACCAAGGTGGATTCTTCTTCTCTTGGTTTGCGTTACTGTATAGTCGTACGTCGATCATGGTGATATTCGAGACCTAAGTTTGAGGGCATACATATGCTACCTCTTGAGCACTGTGTTGGATTTCCCCGAAGAGGAAGGGATGATGTAGCAAAGTAGCATAAGTATTTCCCTCAGTTTTTGAGAACCAAGGTATCAATCCAGTAGGAGGTTGCGCGCGCGTCCCCTAGTACCTTCACAAAGCAAATAACTCCTCGCAACCAACGCGATAAGGGGTTGTCAATCCCTTCACGGTCACTTACGAGAGTGAGATCTGATAGATATGATAATATAATATTTTTGGTATTTTTATGATAAAGATGCAAAGTAAAATGAAAGAAATGTAAAAAAGCAAAGGAAATAACTAAGTATTGGAAGATTAATATGATGAAGATAGACCCGCGGGCCATATGTTTCACTAGTGGCTTCTCTCAAGAGCATAAGTATTCTACGGTGGGTGAACGAATTACTGTTGAGCAATTGACAGAATTGAGCATAGTTATGAGAATATCTAGGTATGATCATATATATAGGCATCACGTCCGAGACAAGCAGACCGACTCCTGCCTGCATCTACTACTATTATTCCACTCATCGACCGCTGTCTAGCATGCATCTAGAGTATTAAGTTAATGAAAACAGAGTAACGCCTTAAGCAAGATGACATGATGTAGAGGGATAAATTCATGCAATATGATAAAAAAAAACATCTTGTTATCCTTGATGGCAACAATACAATACGTGCCTTGCTGCCCCTACTGTCACTGGGAAAGGACACCGCAAGATTAAACCCAAAGCTAAGCACTTCTCCCATTGCAAGAAAGATCAATCTAGTAGGCCAAACCAAACTGATAATTCGAAGAGACTTGCATACCAATCATACATAAAAGAATTTAGAGAAGATTCAAATATTGTTCATAGATAGACTTGATCATAAACCCACAATTCATCAATCTCAACAAACACACCGCAAAAAGAAGATTACATCGAGTAGTTCTCCACAAGAGAGGGGAGAACATTGTATTGAGATCCAAAAAGAGAGAAGAAGCCATCTAGCTAATAACTATGGACCCGAAGGTCTGAGGTAAACTACTCACACTTCATCGGAGAGGCTATGGTGTTGATCTAGAAGCCCTCCGTGATGGATACCCCCTCCGGTGGAGCTCTGGAACAGGCCCCAAGATGGGATCTCGTGGATACAGGAAGTTACGACGGTGGAATTAGGGTTTTGGCTCCGTATCTGATCGTTCGGGGGTACGTAGGTATATATAGGAGGAAGGAGTACGTCAGTGGAGCAACAGGGGGGCCACGAGGGTGGAGGGCGCGCCTCGGGGGGTAGGCGCCCCCCTACCTCGTGGCCTCCTCCTTTGTTTCTTGACATAGGGTCCAAGTCTCCTGGATCATGTTCGGTGAGAAAATCACGTTCCCGAAGGTTTCATTCTGTTTGGACTCCGTTTGATATTCCTTTTCTTCGAAACCCTAAAATAGGCAAAAAAAACAGTAATTCTGGGCTGGGCCTTCGGTTAATAGGTTAGTCCCAAAAATAATATAAAAGTGGATAATAAAGCCCAATAATGTCCAAAATAGTAGATAATATAGCATGGAGCAATCAAAAATTATAGATACATTGGAGACGTATCAAGCATCCCCAAGCTTAATTCCTGCTCGTCCTCGAGTAGGTAAATGATAAAAACAGATTTTTTCATGTGGAATGCTATTTGGCATAATTTTAATGTAATTCCTCTTAATTGTGGTATGAATATTCAGATTCAAAAGATTCAAGATAAAAGTTCATATTGACATAAAAATAATAATACTTCAAGCATACTACTAAAGCAATCATGTCTTCTCAAAATAACATGGCCAAAGAAAGTTATCCCTACAAAATCATATAGTCTGGCTATGCTCTATCTTCACCACATAAATTATTTAAATCATGCACAATCCCGATGACAAGACAAGCAATTGTTTCATACTTTTGACATTCTCAAAAAATTTTCAATCTTCAAGTAGTACATGCGCGTGAGCCATGGATATAGCACTATAGGTGGAATAGAATGGAGGTTGTGGAGAAGACAAAAAGGGAGAAGATAGTCTCACATCAACTAGGCGTATCAACGGGCTATGGAGATTCCCATCAATAGATATCAATGTGAGTGAGTAGGGATTGCCATGCAATGGATGCACTAGAGCTATAAGTATATGAAAGCTCAACAAAAGAAACTAAGTGGGTGTGCATCCAACTTGCTTGCTCACGAAGACCTAGGGTAATTTGAGGAAGCCCATCATTAGAATATACAAGCCAAGTTCTATAATGAAAAATTCCCACTAGTATATGAAAGTGACGAAATGAGAGACTCTCTACTATGAAGATCATGGTGCTACTTTGAAGCACAAGTGTGGTAAAAGGATAGTAGCATTGCCCCCTCTCTCTTTTTCTCTCATTTTTTATTTGGGACTTTTCTCTTTTTTTATGGCCTCTTTTCTTTTTTCTTTTTTCGTCCGGAGTCTCATCCCGACTTGTGGGGGAATCATAGTCTCCATCATCCTTTCCTCACTAGGACAATGCTCTAATAATGATGATCATCACACTTATATTTTCTTACAACTCAACAATTACAACTCGATACTTATAACAAAATATGGCTCTATATGAATGCCTTTGGCGGTGTATCAGGATATGCAATGACTCATGAGTGACATGTATGAAAGAATTATGAATGGTGGCTTTGCCACAATACGATGTCAACTACATGATCATGCTAAGCAATATGACAATGATGGAGTGTGTCATAATAAACAGAACGGTGGAAAGTTGCATGGCAATATATCTCGGAATGGCTATGGAAATGCCATAATAGGTTGGTATGGTGGCTGTTTTGAGGAAGGTATATGGTGGGTGTATGATACCGGCGAAAGGTGCGCGGTATTAGAGAGGCTAGCAATGGTGGAAGGGTGAGAGTGCGTATAATCCATGGACTCAACATTAGTCATAAAGAACTCATATACTTATTGCAAAAATCTACAAGTTATCAAAGCAAAGTATTACGCGCATGCTCCTAGGGGGATAGATTGGTAGGAAAAGACCATCGCTTGTCCCCGACTGCCACTCATAAGGAAGGCAATCAATAAATAAATCTTTCTCCGACTTCATCACATAACAGTTCACCATACGTGCATGCTACGGGAATCACAAACTTTAACACAAGTATTTCTCAAATTCATAACTACTCGACTAGCACAACTTTAATATCACCATCTTCATATCTCAAAACAATTATCAAGCATCAAACTTCTCATAGTATTCAACACACTCATAAGAAAGTTTTATTATTATTGAATACCAAGCATATTAGGATTATTTAAGCAAATTACCATGCTATTTAAGACTCTCAAAATAATCTAAGTGAAGCATGAGAGATCAATAGTTTATATATAACAAATCCACCACCGTGCTCTAAAAGATATAAGTGAAGTACTAGAGCAAAACTATATCTAACAAATTCTAAATCATGTATGGATATATAAAAAGGTGTGTACAGGAAGGATGATTGTGGTAAACTAACAAATAAAGACTCAAATAATACAAGATGCTCCAAGCAAAACACATATCACGTGGTGAATAAAAATATAGCTCCAAGTAAAGTTGCCGATAGAAGTAGACGAAAGAGGGGATGCCTTCCGGGGCATCCCCAAGCTTTGGCTTTTAGGTGTCCTTAGATTATCTTGGTGGTGCCATGGGCATCCCCAAGCTTAGTCTCTTGCAACTCCTTGTTCCATAATCCATCAAATCTTTACCCAAAACTTGAAAACTTCACAACACAAAACTTAAAGTAGAAAATCTCATGAGCTCCGTTAACAAAAGAAAACAAAAGACCACTTCAAGGTACTGTAATGAACTCATTATTTATTTATATTGGTGTTAAATCTACTTTATTCCAACTTCTATATGGTTTATAAACTATTTTACTAGCCATATATTCATCAAAATAAGCAAACAACACAGGAAAAACAGAATCTGTCAAAAACAGAACAGTCTGTAGTAATCTGTAGCTAGCGCAAGATCTGGAACACCAAAAATTATAAAATAAATTTATGGACGTGAGGAATTTATCTATTAATCATCTTCAAAAATAATTAACTAAATAGCACTTTCCAAATAAAAATGGCAGCAGTTCTCGTGAGCGCTAAAGTTTCTGTTTTTTACAGAAAGATATCAAGACTTTCCCCAAGTGTTCCCAACGGTTCTACTTGGCACAAACACTAATTAAACACAAAAAACACAACCAAAACAGAGGCTAGATAAATTATTTATAACTAAACAGGAGCAAAAAGCAAGGAATAAAAACAAAATTGTGTTGCCTCCCAACAAGCGCTATCGTTTAACACCCCTGGCTAGGCATAAAAAGCAAGGATAGATCTAGGTATTGCCATCTTTGGTTGGTAATTCTTCAATGAGGCATCTACCATCCTTTGGAATTTCTTTATTTTTAGTTATTATCAAACTTTTAGGAACAAGATCGAAAAATTCATTTGTAACAAATGGTTCCTTAATGATAGCAACAAGATTGGGTTGAATACTGATAGATTTTAGATCCGCAGTTTCCTTACTAGATGATTCACCCTTATTTTTAGGAACATACATAAGCTTGGCAATTTTAGTAGGAGGACTTGGAGTATTCCTTACGGAAGAAAAAGCGGTTCCCAAGTTGGTGATGATACCCTCAAGTTTATCGATTCTAGTGGAATCATGATTTATTTTCTCAGTAACTATGGGTTCCTTCTCTTTAATATTTTTCAATGTGACTCCTACTTTAGATCCATATTGAGAGATTCGGTTGTGGATCTTTTTATCCAAATTTTCAATTGACTCTATGGTAGCAACCTTATTTTCAATAATTTCGAGCCTTTGCATTACATGCTCCAAAGTTAATACAGTCCCATTAACCAAAATAGGTGGTGAGCCAAATAAATCTATCATGGCATTATAAGAATCAAAAGTGTGGCTACCCAAGAAATTACCTTCGGAAATGGTATCAAGGACATGTGTGTACCAACAAGCAACGCCTGATGAAGCTATGTACCTAGGGTAGGGTCATGGATCTGTCCAACATAACCTCCCCAAGGACATCTCTACAAAGAATCAGAAGCAGTCAAAGAGAAAACATCATCCACTCGACCATGAAGATGCGCTCACTCGACTTCCTTGAAGACACTCGACCACCTTGAAGACACTCGACCACCAGAAGATGAGAAGCCCTCCACTCTGCAACGGTTGTGACTTAAACCATAGCTTTATGGGCATTTATAACAGTTTATTGTAGACGTTACCAGTAACGCCCCACCTTTATGAACATTGAACCCCGTGTAACGGTGGGAGCTGGGGTCCTGGCGCACTCTATATAAGCCACTCCCCTCCTCTGGGACAGGGGTTCGCACTTTTGTAAACTCACACACACACATATAATCTAGTCGACCACCTTAGGGCACCGAGATGTAGGGCTGTTACTTCCTCCAAGAAGGGCCTAAACTCGTAAAACTCGTGTGTACAACTACTCCATAGCTAGGATCTTGCCTCCTCATACTTACCCCCCATTCTACTGTCAGTCTTAGATCCACGACAGTTGGCGCCCACCGTGGGGCAGGTGTCTTAGCGACTTATTGGAGAAGTTGCAATTTTTCCGATCCCCTTCATCATGGTTCCAGGCAAAGGTTTGGCTGAGGGCCGCGAGATCCGTCTTGGCGTGCTCGTGTTTGTCGCCGACGACTCCGCTTGGCTCCAGGAGGCACCACTCGACGCCGACGTGCTCCCCGCCCGCGGGACGACGCACTTTCGCGCGTGCATCCGCGGCGTCCTCCTGCGGCAACCGTCGACCCAGTACTAGTCGACTCCATCAGCTTTCCCCCTCCCTGCGGCTCGCCAGAGCAAACGCTCCGGTCGGTCGAGGCTTCGGCGGTGGGTGAGGCATGCGGTGGCCCGCCAGTCGGCCACCCCTCAAGTCGCGGCGATCGAGCCCCGCGAAACTCTCTACGGCCTGTTCGATCTGTCGACTGGCTCCATAGAGACCGCATCCGAGTGCGACAGCAGTGACTCAGCGGTTGAAGTTCTGATGGTCAATGGACCACGCAACCCTCCTGGCTTCAACCGTGAAGACGGAGGTGGCGGGAACGGCGATCCGTCGCGCGTTCACAAGGAGTACTGCCCCGAACCCCTCTCCTCGTAGCAGAGGGAGGAACTTCGCCGCCGAAACATGGATGCATTGCATACTCCTATAGTTGGAGAAACCCCTGAGGCCCAGGCCTTGGAGCAGGCGCGCTTGGCCAACCTGGCTGAGCGCACTCGGCTGGAGAACCTCCAGCGCGCAGTCGACGATCGCGCTCGACAGCGCGCTCCTGAATCCAGTCGACGCCAGCTTTTTCCTCCTCCGATTCAGGTATACCGAACCCCGATCCGGAATCTAGCTGCTGCTGGCCAGATAGCGGAGTCGATCCAACCCTCCCAGTCAGAAGCTGGTCGAGGTTTGGTGCAGATCCGAGCCATGCTCCGGGCGGCGGGAGAGCAGAATACAGTTGTATCCCAGTCGTGGGATAGGATCCATAGCAGATCCGTGATTGCAGACACAGTTTAGTCGGCCCATAGCCCAAGGTCGCCTCCGAGGCGTGAGGGACGTGGGGATCGATGAGATCAGTACAGAAACCGAGAGCAGTATGATCGCCGAGTCGATCGTGATGATCGCCATCTTGTGCCCACACCTCCCCCGAGGAGCGGGTCGTACGTGCCTTGGCAGCATGAAGACAGACTCCCTCACAGTGTTGGGCGAGGTATTCCAATTGAACCCAGAGAGCCAGGCTTTGATGCGAGGTCTATTCTTGTGCAGGGCTTGGTCGACAGAAATAGAGCTCACCAAGAGGGCCATGATGGAGGTCCACAAACCAGCAACAGGGTGCATGTCTCTGGTCCAGAGTGCTTCAGCAGAGCTATCAAAGCTGCGGTGATTCCCCCCAACTTCAGGTTGGCGTCTGGAGTTAGTAAGTTCACCAGAGAGTCCAAGCCTGACACTTGGCTTGAAGACTACCGAGTGGCTGTCCAGATTGGTGGCGGCAATGATGAAGTGGCCATGAAACACCTTCCTCTGATGTTGGAGAGCTCAGCTAGAGCATGGCTGAATCAGTTAGCGCCTGGCAGCATCTATACTTGGGAAGATCTCGCCCGAGTGTTTGTCAGAACATTCGAGGGCACTTGCAAACGACCGGCAGGTTTGACAGAGTTACAGTGTTGTGTTCAGAAGCCGAATGAAACATTGAGGGATTATATCCAGAGATGGATCACCCTACACCACACGGTAGAAGATGTATCAGATCATCAGGCAATTTGTGCCTTTAAGGAAGGCGTCGGGTATAGGGAGTTGAATATGAAATTCGGCCGGACAGGAAATATGACTCTGGCTCGGATGATGGAAATTGCCACCAAGTATGCCAGTGGTGAAGAAGAAGAGCGACTCTGGAGCGGCAAGCACAAAGCAGTCGCCCACGAAGCCGGAGGAGGAAACTCCAGTCGGAAACAGAAGCGCAAGGCCGAGCCAGCTGCTCCAGGTGAAGCCTTGGCTGTGGTTCAAGGAAAGTTCAAGGGGAAGCCCAAAGGGCCGTGGAACCCCAAGAAAGTAAAAGATCAAGATGGAAATGACGTGTTGGATCTGTCGTGCCATATCCACACCAAAAAAGATGAAGAAGGTAATTTCATTTACCCGAAGCACACCACTCGGCAGTGTCGGCTCCTAATCCAGCAGTTCTGAGAGAAACAACCCAAGGAAAAAGAGAAGGAGGCAGACAAGGCTGAGGGTGAGGAAGAGGAGGACGATGGTTAACCCCATGTGAATTGCACTCTGATGATTTTTGCTGACGTTGAGAGCAAAAGTCGATTGAAAGTCATCAATAGGGAAGTGAACATGGTCGCTCCGGCGACACCCAGTTACTTGAAGTGGTCGTAGACTGCCATTACATTCGACCAGTCTGATCATCCAGCACACATCGCCACCCCTGGGAGGCAAGCACTGGTGGTCGACCCGGTGGTCGAAGGCACTCAACTGACAAAGGTCCTGATGGACGGTGGCAGTGGCCTGAACATACTGTATGCAGAAATGTTGAAAGGAATGGGCATTCCGATGTCTAGACTCAGCGAAAGCCATATGAGTTTCCATGGTGTCATTCCAGGCAAGAAGGCTGCATCTCTCGGTCAGATTGCACTCGACGTGGTTTTCGGTGATTCCAAAAATTACCGCAAAGAAAAGTTGATGTTTGAAGTTGTGGATTTCCAGAGTGCTTATCATGCAATTCTGGGCAGGCCAGCTTATGCACGATTTATGGCTCGACCATGTTACATGTACCTCAAACTGAAGATGCCTGGTCCCAGAGGAGTGATCACTATCTCTGGCAATCGGAAGAAGGCGGAAGAGTGCTTCCAGAAGGGCTCAAAGATCGCTGATGCCCAGATAGCCGTGGTAGAATTGCAAGAATACCAAAAAAATGCAGATCCGAGTGACTTGCTGCGAGCCAAGAAGCCAGCCACAGAATCAGCATTCCAGTCGTCTGGTGAAACAAAGTCAATTCACATTCACCCGATAGATCCCAATGCTGCTCTGACTCACATTTCGACTTCACTCGACTCCAAATAGGAAGAAGCGATCATCCAGTTCCTCCATGAGAACTGGGACATCTTGGCATGGAAGCCTTCTGACATGTCGGGTGTTCCCAGGGAACTAGCTGAGCATCGTTAGCGAGTCGACCCGAAGGGGAAACCAGTCAAAGAACATCTTCGACGGTCCGCCGTCCAGAAAAGAAAGGCAATCGGGGAAGAGGTGGCTCGGCTCTTGGCAACTGAGTTTATCCGAGAGATTTACCACTCCGAGTGGTTAGCCAATGTTTTCATGGTCCCAAAGAAAGACGACTCACTTCGCATGTGCATCGGTTTCAAGCATATCAATCGGGCTTGCCCGAAAGACCACTTTCCTCTCCCTCGCATCGACCAAATAGTCGACTCGACTGCAGGGTGTGAGCGTTTGTCCTTTTTGGATGCCTACTCCGGGTACCACCAGATCCGTCTGTATGGACCCGATGAAATAAAGACAGCTTTTACCACCATGTTTGGTTGCTTCTGTTATGTCACAATGCCATTCGGTTTGAAGAACGCCGGAGCCACATTCATGCGGATGATTCAGAAGTGCCTGCTCACTCAGATCAGTCGGAATGTGGAAGCATACATGGATGACATTGTGGTCAAGTCACGTAAAGGTTCTGACCTACTGACTGACCTTGCTGAAACCTTTGCCAACCACAGAAGGTATGATATCAAGCTCAATCCATCAAAGTGCATGTTTGGAGTTCCAAGCGGAAAGGTACTCAGTTTTCTTGTTTCCGAATGAGGAATCGACGCTAACCCAGAGAAAGTAGGCGCTATACTCCGAATAAAACGCCCTGTGCATGTGCTTGATGTCCATAAGCTTACTGGTTGCTTGGCCGCCTTGAGTCGATTCATTTCTCGCCTTGGTGAAAAGGCGTTGCCTCTTTACCGACTGATGAAGAAATCGGACAAGTTCGAGTGGACCCCAGAAGCTGATGCAGCGTTTGCAGAGCTAAAAGCCCTGCTTTCCACCCAGCCGGTGCTTGCTGCTCCAATCAGCAAAGAGCCTCTACTGCTTTATATAGCAGCCACCGGACAAGTCGTTAGTACAGTACTTACGGTCGAACGAGAAGAGGAAGGAAAAGCTTATAAGGTTCAACGCCCAGTTTATTATATTTCTGAAGTCCTGACCCCGTCAAAGCAGAGATATCCTCATTATCAGAAGCTTGTCTATGGGATTTACATGACCACGAAGAAGGTTGCACACTATTTCTCAGATCACTCTGTTACAGTCGTCAGCGACGCTCCATTGTCAGAGATTCTGCACAATAGAGATGCAACTGGTCCAGTGGCCAAATGGGCGATTGAACTCCTTCCCCTGGATATCAAGTTTGAGGCAAAGAAAGCTATCAAGTCCCAAGCAATAGAAGATTTCCTCGCCGAGTGGATCGAACAGCAACTGCCGACTCAAGTTCACTCTAAGCACTGGACCATGTTCTTTGACGGATCCAAGATGCTGAACGGTTCTGGTGCTGGAGTAGTTCTGGTATCCCCCCGAGGAGACAGGCTCAGATATGTCCTCCAGATTCACTTTGACTCCTCCAACAACAAAGCAGAATATGAAGCACTCCTATATGGGTTGCGCATGGCCATTTCACTCGGCGTCCATCGCCTCATGGTCTATGGCGACTCAGATTTGGTAGTTAATCAAGTGATGAAGGAGTGGGACGTCAGAAGCCCAGCCATGACTGGTTACTGCAATGCAGTGAGAAAGCTCGAGAAGAAGTTTGAGGGGTTAGAACTCCACCACATACCCCGACTGAAAAATCAAGCAGCCGACGATTTGGCAAAGATAGGTTCCAAGAGAGAAGCCATCCCCAACAATGTGTTTTTGGAACATATTCACCCGCCGATAGTTCAGGAAGATCCTTTTACTGAAGAGCCCCTGCAACCTAAGAGCGCCACAGATCCGACTGAAGTCGAGGTCCCAGCCGTGGTCGACCTGATCATGGAGGTTATGGCCATTACTCCCGACTGGATGGTGCCCTACATTGCATACATCCTCGGGAAAGAACTCCTAGAGGATGAAGAAGAGGCTCAACAGATCATCCATCGATCCAAGGCCTTTACTGTGATAAGAGGGCAGCTGTTCAGGGAAAGCGTGACTGGAGTCGGTCAGAAATGCATCACACCAGAAGAAGGTCGAATGATCCTCAATGACATCCACTCGGGGACCTGTGGTCATCATGCGTCCTCCCGGGCCATCGTGGCTAAAGCATACCGAGCTGGATTCTATTGGCCAGGAGCAAATGAAATGGCGAAAAATAGTCGACAGATGTGAAGGCTGCCAGTTTTACTCCGACATGTCTCACAAGCCAGCGTCTGCCCTGAAGACCATCCCCCTCATCCGGACCTTTGTTGTTTGGGGATTGGATATGATTGGACCACTGAGAACTGGCAGGAGCGGCTTCACTCATGTGCTCGTTGCAGTCGACAAGTTTACCAAATGGATCGAAGCTAAATGTATCAAGAACCTTGATGCTAGCACCACTGTCAGTTTTATCAGGGAATTGACATTCAGATATGGAGTCCCACACAGCATCATCACAGACAATGGGTCGAACTTCGACTCCGATGAATTCAGAGCTTTCTGCACCTCTCAGGGCACTTGAGTTGACTATGCTTCGGTCTCTCACCCGCAGTCGAACGGACAAGCAGAAAGAGCCAATGGCCTAATTCTCAAAGGACTGAAACCCCGACTAATGCGTGATCTCAAACACACAGCAGGCGCTTGGGTTGATGAACTTCCGTCAGTTCTGAGGGGCTTGAGGACAACTCCTAATCGGTCGACCGGACGAACTCCTTTATTTTTGGTTTACGGAGCCGAAGCTATTTTGCCAAGTGACATGCTCCACAACGCACCCCGAGTCGAGCTCTTCTCCAAAGAGGAAGCAGAGCAGGCCCGACAAGATTCAGTCGATCTCTTGGAGGAGGAAAGAGAGATGGCCTTGATCCGGTTGACCATTTACCAGCAAGATTTGTGTCGATTCCACGCCAGAAATGTGAAGGGTCGAGCCTTTCAAGAGGGAGATCTGGTTCTTCGGGTTAACCAATAGAAACGACACAAGCTCGCCCTGACTTGGGAAGGCCCCTTCATCGTTACCAAAGTTCTTCACAATGGAGCATACCATCTTTACAGTATTGAGCATCAGAAAGACGAGCCACGGGCTTGGAACGCGGAGCTGCTCCGCCCCTTTTATACTTAAGCACTCGTTCGAATAAAATGTAATAAGAAACACCTTTTGTAATTCGTTTATCAAAGACAAGAGCTTACGGTTCTCTCATTCGATTGTGTTGTTCTTATTTACTTCTGAAATCCCCCAGTGGGTGGGCTTAGTCGCGAATCCATTTCTCCTAAGTTCAAAAAAATCCTACCGAGTGGAGAGCAATCCTCCCACTCGGGGGCTTAGCTGCAATCCAGTACTCGCCTAAGTTCTCTCACTGGGAGGCTTAGCTGCAGTCCGGTACTCGCCTAAGTTTGAAAAAATCCTACCGAGTGGAGAGCAATCCTCCCACTCGGGGGCTTAGCTGCAGTCCAGCACTCGCCTAAGTTCTCTCACTAGGAGGCTTAGCTGCAGTCTGATACTAGCCTAAGTTTGAAAAAATCCTACCGAGTGGAGAGCAACCCTCCCACTCGGGGGCTTAGCTGCAGTCCAGCACTCGCCTAAGTTCTCTCACTAGAAGACTTAGTTGCAATCCAGCACTCGCCTAAGTTTGAAAAAATCCTACCGAGTGGAGAGCAATCCTCCCACTCAAGGGCTTAGCTGCAGTCCAGCACTCGCCTAAGTTCTCTCACTAGGAGGCTTAGCTGCAGTCCAGCACTCGCCTAGGTTTGAAAAAATCCTACCGAGTGGAGAGAAATCCTCCCACTTGGGGGCTTAGCTGCAGTCCAGCACTCGCCTAAGTTCTCTAACTAGGAGACTTAGCTGCAGTCCAGTACTCGCCTAAGTTCGAAAAAAAATCCTACCGAGTGGAGAGCAATCCTCCCACTCGGGGGCTTAGTTGCAGTCCAGCACTCGCCTAAGTTCTCTCACTAGGAGACTTAGCTGCAGTCCAGTACTAGCCTAAGTTTGAAACATATCCCTATCTGCAAGGATGACAACGTGCAGGTTGACTGCAACCTTCTTCTTCGAAGCTGCGGCACAAGTACAACATCCGCTCCATCCCTATCCGCAAGGATGACGAGTGCAGGTCGACTACAACCTTATCCTTCGGAGCTGCGGCACAAGTACAACGTCCGCTCCATCCCTATCCGCAAGGACGACGAGGTGCAGGTCGACTGTAACCTTCTCCTTCGGAGCTACGACACAAATACAACGTCCGCTCCATCCCTATCCGCAAGGATGACGAGGTGCAGATAGACTGCAACCTTCTCCTTCGGAGCTGCGGCACAAGTACAACGTCCGCTCCATCCCTATCCGCAAGGACGACGAGGTGCAGGTCGACTGTAACCTTCTCCTTCGGAGCTACGGCACAAATACAACGTCCGCTCCATCCCCTTCCGCAAGGATGACGAGGTGCAGGTCGATTGCAACCTTCTCCTTCCGAGCTACGACGCAAATACAACGTCCGCTCCATCCCTATCCGCGAGGACGACGAAGCACGGGTCGACTGGAGCTGCCCCCTCAGAGCTGCGTCTCCAGCACCAAGACTATTCCAAGCAGTGAGCAAAGTCCATTCGAAGGCAAACGCAAGCACATTCGGAGATAAACCAAATTCAGATAAATCCTAAAAGTTCCAAGCAGCAAATCAAAAGTGCTCGGGCATCAAGCCCGAAGAAGTTCAATGGTTACAGCAGTCACTTGGCATTCCGAGGCAAATTTAAAGCAGATTCAAGATTCATAAGTTTATTCACTCGGTCGGAGGAGGGCTGGCAGGCGCCACAAATTAGTCCAGGTCGATCCCATCAGCGATCCGAGTGGCGGCAGCAATGAAAGTCTCCATGAAGGACTGGAAGTCATGCTTTTTGGTGTTAGCAACTTTGATCGCAGCCAGCTTGTCTTCATGAGCTTCCTTGCAATGGACTCGCACCAAGGACAGCGCCACATCAGCACCACACCGGGCGGAGGATTTCTTCCATTCTTGCACTCGGTCAGGGATCTCGTTCAGTCGAGTCATCAAGGATTCCAAGTCGTTCTGAACCGTCGCCCCCGGCCAAAGCGATGAGTCGATTCAAGAGACTACCTCCTTCAGACGCGCGAGGTAGCTTATGGCGCTGGCGATACAGGACTCCAGTCGGAGCATGTTCATTGCAGTTTCGTCGCAGACTATAGAAGCGATAGGGTCCAGACCCGTCTCGACCCTTCCAGTTTCCTCGTCGGAGTCTTGACAGAATTCTGCAGCAAAAAATAGTCAATCGATCAAGCAAGATCCGATCGCAAGCATCAACACAGTCGGATTAAAAGAAATAGCTTCCAGCGTGAGATAAAGCTTCTTGGCAAGAGTCCTCAGATAAGCTTCCATGTCATTCCTCTTGTGGATCGCAGACTCTAGCTTTTCATTCAGGGTGACCTTGTCCTTCTTCAGACTGGTCACTTCGCGGTTACCTTCATTAAGACAAGATTTCAGTTTGGTCACCTCTTCTTCTAGCGTCCCGATTGAAGCAAGCTTCTGGTCTGCGAGAGCAGTTTTATCTTGAGCTGCTTTTTGCGCGGCGGCGAGGTTCGAGTCCTTCTTCTCCAGAGCCAACTTAATTTTCTCTGCAAAAGAAGCAATCGAATCAAAGAAGAGATCAAAGAAATGTATTGAAAGTCAGTCGACAGTCAGTTACCTTCCATACCAGCGGCTTCGTCTTGAGCTTTCTTTGGATTCTGCTAGGCTAATTCCAAGTCGAGGTTGAGTTGCCTCTGCTTCTCCTCAAGTTCAGCAAACTTAGAAATAAGAGTGCAAGACTTCTGCAGAAGGCAAAAGACGGATCAGTTGATAAGATCAAAGGTTGTTTACTTCCGAGTGAATAAAGCCTAAAGAAGTTCGCTTAGACCTCAGTCGACTGCACACAATCGACTGCGGTCTTAGGGGGCTACACCCAGTGGGTGCACTTGGCGTGCCCTCGCTGACTAAGAGTCAACTAAAAAAAGCTGCTCAGACCCCAGTCAACTACCAGCAGTCGACCGCGGTCTCGGGGACTACACTCAGTGGGTGCACTTGGCGTGCCCCCACCGGTTCAGATCCCACTCGCCCAGACCGAGTGGAAGAACGAAACTACTCGACCGGTCCGCCTGAGTCGAGTGTAAGGAGTAAAAAAGAAAGGAATGAAGAACTCAGACCCCAGTCGACTGCCAGCAGTCGACCGCGGTCTCAGGGACTACACCCAGTGGGTGCACTTATCGTGCCCCCACCGGTTCTGATTCCACTCGCCTAGATCGAGTAGAAGAGCGAAACTACCAAAATCAACAAAACACCCAGTGGGTGCTCTAATTCGACACAAACAACAGGAGATTGTGTAGACGAAGATTTTTCGAGTAACATTTCCTCATACAGCAAAAACAGCTGGAAAGTTTACTCACCTGGACATTGGCCCGAAGAGCAGCGCTGGCGTCGTAGGCAGCCTAGCTGTTCTCATGCACTGTCTTCACCCGCTCCATCATCATGTCAGCTTGTCGGATGGCTTCTGCAGCCGCTTCCGACTGGTTGTCCGGGATGGGGTAGCTGGTAAAAAAGTGGGCAGACGACCCAGTTGCGGCAGCTTGGAGCTCCGTGGCGTGGAGTTGGACAGCTGAAGGAATCACAGGTGCAGTCGACGGTGCGGGAGGCCCACTCGACAAAGGTGCAGCGAAGGTCACAGAAGCCCTACCCGCGTCTTCAAGTTGATGGACGGGAGATGTCGTAGTGGTTTCTTGCCGAGACATCCTACCAGCGGTTACCTTCTTGCTTTTCCTGGGCTTAAGAGCCATATCTTCGTCGTCATCCGGAAGATCGATGACGTTGGGTGGAGCTGCAAGGCAGATCATTCGACCCCAAGTGAGCCACTCGAACACAATCAACCAAAGAATCAAATCGCAAGAGATTATACCTGGGTTGGAGGTTACTGCATCTTCCATTTCCTCGTCCCGGTATTGGAGAGAAGAGGTTACTGACGTAGCAGCACTGCGAAGACCCACATTCAATCGATTACGTCTGGTTAATTGAGTCGACGAGAAGGACAAGTTAGATGGTTACCCGGAGATAGTAGGAACGGTCACTTTGATCCTGGGCAAAGCTTTTGGCGGCTTGGAGGAGGTGGCTTTCGGCGCTTTCGACGCTGGAGGCGGCGCAACTTTGGACTGCTTTGGAGCCTTTTTAGTCGGCGTCGGGGAAGACGTCCTAGGATGCTTCGAAGACTAACCAGTCGGCGCGGCCACTAAGTCCGGAGCACCCGCCGGGTTGTGGGCTTGTTTGGATCTCCTCTCCCTGCGAGGTGGCGAGTCGACTTCTTCGTCACCAGTCGATTCATCGCTCTCCTCGTCTTCCTCGGCCTCCGAATGCTCCTCGCCGCTCTCGCCACCACTCCCTTCTTCCTCATCCTCTTGGTCCTGCACTCCGTTGGGCATTGAGTACATGTCGATGAGGGCCTGAAAGGACAACGATCAAAGGAAATTCAATCGACCATAAACAAGATGTTACTAGGTGAATCGAAAAGATACTTGATAAGACAGAATTATACCTGCTCCGGCTGGTGTGAGTTGTCGAATGGAATCACCCTCCTAGACCCCCAAGGTTTGTCTTTGTTGCTGGTGATCCCCATCAACCACTTCTCCAAGGTATCCTCGCTGACGTCCTCCGGGTGGATCTGAGTGGAATCCTCGAGCCCAGAGTACATCCACATCGGATGATCGCGCGCCTGAAGAGGTTGGATGCGTCGACCGAGAAAGACCTCCAGTAGGTCCATCCCGGTCACCCCGTCACAGACAAGCTAGACGACCCGCTCGACTAGCACCTTGACCTGCGCCTTCTCTTCTAGAACTACCTTCAGGGGGGCGGGCTTCTCCACTCAAGCCAAAGAAAAAGGAGGAAGTCCAGTCGACAGGCCCGGGGTCGGCTGATCCTTGCAGTAGAACCAAGTCGACTGCCAGCCCCGGACCGAGTCGGGAAGAATCATGGCTGGGAAATTACTCTTGCTCCTCATCTGGATCCCCAGACTCCCGCACATCTGGATCACTTGTGTCTTCTCGTCACTCGACTTGGCCTTTTTGACCGACTGGGATCGGCAGGTGAAGATGTGTTTGAAAAGGCCCCAGTGCGGTCGACAACCCAAGAAGTTTTCGCACATCAAGACAAAAACGGCCAGATAGACTATGGTATTTGGAGTGAAATGGTGGAGTTGAGCCCCAAAGAAGTTCAAAAAACCCCGGAAGAAAGGATGGGGAGGCAGCGAGAATCCGCGATCTACGTGGGTGGCGAGGAGAACACACTCACCCTCCCTCGGCTGCGGCTCGGTTTCGTTCCCCGGGAGCCATGCTGACTTGTGGGGGATCAGTCCCCCCTCCACCAGGTCGTCGAGGTCGTCCTGGGTGATTGTCGAGCGGATCCAGCCGCCCTGGATCCAGCCCGCCGGCAGGATGGATCTCGACGAGGATCCGCCCCGGCTGGTCCGCTTGCCCTTTGCCTTCGCTGTCGCCTTCTTTGCGCGTTCCAGCGCCACTGTCCTCTCCTTCCCCATGGCGGCGGGTCGAGCTCGAGTAAAGGTCCGGCGATGAGGGCGGAAGCGAGCGTGGCGGAGAGATTGGGGAAGAGGAAGAGAGAATGGGAGCGCGCGGGGCAGAGGCCTGGTCCGAGGACTTTTATAAGGTCGTCATCCGAGTGACTGGCTGGTGGACCCAGGCGATCTAAACAAATCCCGCAATAGTCGCGCGCACAATACGTGGCGAAAAAAGGTGGCACAGGGATCGAGGAGACTTGCCTAATCCATCCCGATAACCTCGGTTCCGTCCATCTGGCGCACTTCCCAAAATTCGAATCCCGCGAGATCCGCGGAGAGCAAAACAACCTGTCAGACTGAAGACAAACATCCTCTACATCATCATTCGGAATCCTACCGTGAAAATTCAATCGACAAAAACCAAGAATGGACCAAGGCGACTGAGAAAGGAGTCGACGTCCTCACCTCAACTCATTGTTCCAGAATGAGATATACTCGTAGCACAAAGAATGGGTCGGAAGTGTTCCCAACTCTTTCCCCACTCAAACCCTGATCCATTCGGGGGCTAATGATGAAGCTATGTACCTAGGGTAGGGTCATGGATCTGTCCAACATACCCTCCCCAAGGACATCTCTACAAAGAATCAGAAGCAGTCGAAGAGAAAACAACATCCACTCGACCATGAAGATGCGCTCACTCGACTTCCTTGAAGACACTCGACCACCTTGAAGACACTCGACCACCAGCAGATGAGAAGCCCTCCACTCTGCAACGGTTGTGACTTAAACCATAGCTTTATGGGAATTTATAACACTTTATTGTAGACGTTACCAGTAACGCCCCACCTTTATGAACATTGAACCCCGTGTAACGGAGGGGAGATGGGGTCCTGGTGCACTCTATATAAGCCACCCCCTCCTCTGGGACAGGGGTGCGCACTTTTGTAAACTCACACACACACATATACTCCAGTCGACCGCCTCAGGGCACCGAGAGTAGGGTTGTTACTTCCTCCGAGAAGGGCCTGAACTCGTAAAACTCGTGTGTACAACTACTCCATAGCTAGGATCTTGCCTCCTCATACTTACCCCCCATTCTACTGTCATTCTTAGATCCATGACAACGCCTACATAAAAATTGCGAAGAAGAACGGAAGTATTGCTTCCTGGTAGATCTATTTTGAGCATTGCAAATTCTATACCAAGCGTCTTTTAGATTTTCTCCCTCCCTTTGCTTAAAATTTAGAACTTCATTCTCGGGAGACAACGAAGAAGATAGAGGACTCGCCATAACGACAAGCAAACAGAAAAGAGGCAAACGGAAAAAGAAAGGGAGGAAAGAGAGAGAGAGGGCGAATAAAACAGCAAGGGTGAAGTGGGGGAGAGGAAAATGGCAAATAATGTAATGCGGGAGATAAGGATTGTGATGGGTACTTGGTATGTTGACTTTTGCATAGACGCCAGCAATGGCTCGTTTTTGGAAGTCAAATCTTGACTTGCGCGAACCTCCCCAGCAACGGCGCCAGAAATGGCTCGTTGTTGGGAGTCAAATCTTGACTTGCGCGAACCTCCCCGGCAACGGCGCCAGAAATGGCTCGTTGTCGGGAGTCAAATCTTGACTTGCGCGACCCTCCCCGGCAACGGCGCCAGAAATTCTTCTTGCTACCTCTTGAGCACTGTGTTGGATTTCCCCGAAGAGGAAGGGATGATGCAGCAAAGTAGCGTAAGTATTTCCCTCAGTTTTTGAGAACCAAGGTATCAATCCAGTAGGAGGTTGCGCGTGCATCCCCTAGTACCTGCACAAAGCAAATAACTCCTCGCAACCAACGCGATAAGGGGTTGTCAATCCCTTCATGAGTGAGATCTGATAGATATGATAAGATAATACTTTTGGTATTTTTATGATAAATATGCAAAGTAAAATAAAAGTAAAGTAAAAAAGAAAAGGACATAACTAAGTATTGGAAGATTAATATGATGAAGATAGACCCGGGGGGCATAGGTTTCACTAGTGGCTTCTCTCAAGAGCATAAGTATTCTACGGTGGGTGAACGAATTACTGTTGAGCAATTGACAGAATTGAGCATAGTTATGAGAATATCTAGGTATGATCATGTATATAGGCATCACGTCCGAGACAAGTAGACCGACTCCTGCCTGCATCTACTACTATTACTCCACTCATCGACCACTATCCAGCATGCATGTAGAGTATTAAGTTAATGAAAACAGAGTAATGCCTTAAGCAAGATGACATGATGTAGAGGGATAAATTCATGCAATATGATAAAAACCTCATCTTGTTATCCTCGATGGCAACAATACAATACGTGCCTTGCTGCCCCTACTGTCACTAGGAAAGGACACCGCAAGACTGAACCCAAAGCTAAGCACTTCTCCCATTGCAAGAAAGATCAATCTAGTAGGCCAAACCAAACTGATTATTCGAAGAGACTTGCAAAGATAACCAATCATACTTAAAAGAATTCAGAGAAGATTCAAATATTGTTCATAGATAGACTTGATCATAAACCCACAATTCATCGGTCTCAACAAACACACCGCAAAAAGAAGATTACATCGAATAGTTCTCCACAAGAGAGGGGGAGAACATTGTATTGAGATCCAAAAAGAGAGAAGAAGCCATATAGCTAATAACTATGGACCCGAAGGTCTGAGGTAAACTACTCACACTTCATCGGAGAGGCTATGGTGTTGATGTGGAAGCCCTCCGTGATGGATGCCTCCTCCGGCGGAGCTCCGGAACAGGCCCCAAGATGGGATCTCGTGGATACAGAAAGTTACGGCGGTGGAATTAGGGTTTTGGCTCCGTATCTGATCGTTTGGGGTACGTAGGTATATATAGGAGGAAGGAGTACGTCGGTGGAGCAGCAGGGGGCCCACAAGGGTGGAGGGCGCGCCCCCTACCTCGTGGCCTCCTCCTTTGTTTCTTGACATAGGGTCCAAGTCTCCTGGATCATGTTCGGTGAGAAAATCACGTTCCCGAAGGTTTCATTCCATTTGGACTCCGTTTGATATTCCTTTTCTTCGAAACCCTAAAATAGGCAAAAAAAACAACAGTTCTGGGCTGGGCCTCCGGTTAATAGGTTAGTCCCAAAAATAATATAAAAGTGGATAATAAAGCCCAATAATGTCCAAAACAGTAGATAATATAGCATGGAGCAATCAAAAATTATAGATACATTGGAGACGTATCAGCATATATATAGTATACACGTCGTGAACCCTCGCTCTGTGTGCGGACTTTCCGGTTCCATAAGCATGGTGCCACATAAAAGTTGTGCATTGGGTATATTCAAACACCGCATAACACTTCATACATATGTTTGGGCCACATTCACGTAGTGGTTGTCTTCAGGCACTCCCTCGCGTGGTTATCGGCGACAAGCTAGCCTATTTGTGGGACCGCGTGTGGACGTCCATGCATGACTTTGACCCAACAACGAGAGAGGTTATACGACCAAGGTGGTGATTCTTCTTGGTCAGTGTTACAATACACCTTGGTGAAATGCCCCCTCCCACAGACTCAAAGTGTGTGGGGGGGCACAATACTACTTCACACTAGATGAATCTGTGGGGTCGGAGATGTCCGGTTAATTTGTGATGCACATGTGCCACATCAAATTTGTGATTTGGTTATTTAAATATCACACCACACTGTTTGAACACACACACACACACACACACATTGGGACACCCGCAGGTGTGGTTCATATGTGGTCTCACCCATCTCGCGCCACAAGCACACATCTGTGGGCCCGCACACGGTCCACATTTGACCGGAAGCAAAGGGGGGTTGACCATGATGTACTCCTTTCGGTTTTGTGTTATGGTAGGGTGAGATGTCAGACCTAGATATTTGGGGGCATGCGTTCATAGCTGGGATTCCCCCCCACCAACATGAAGTGTGTTTGGGGGGGCTAGCAATAATAACATGCGCTTTGTGTGACAGGTGCCACGTCAAAGTTGTGCATTGGTTATTTGAACATCAAACCACCCTTTTCATCAATATATTTGATCCACATGTAAGTGTGTTCATGTTTGACCCTTTCCCGCATTTTTTCACTAAATTTATAAACAACAGATGAGTCGGATGTAGCAGTCGTCTACGATCGGGTACGCAAAAGACATGGTTCCCTAGGACTACCCGTGTGTTGCGCCCATACCCCTGTCACCCACATCATCATAGTAGATTGGGCTCCACGAGGCTTCCCTCCCGCTCTCCAAAATATCTACCCCCTCGCAATCTCGAAAATATCTACTCGCCTAGAGAGTTTTTCTGTTTGATAGCACACGATTAGTATGTGTGGACCGTGTGTGATGTCTGTTACTCCCGCTCTGCTTCAACCAGTTGATCCAAATTTTCAGTAGCCCCGGCATTTTACTCCTGCCTGCATCCGTCGCAATCTCAAAAATATCTGCTTGGCTGGAGTGTTTTTCTATTTGATAGCACACGATTATTATGTTTTAACTATGTGTGATGTTTGTTACTCCTGCCTCGCTCTGCTTCAATCCCTTGATCCAAATTTTCGGTAGCCCCGCCATTTTACTCCCGCCTAGTAAAATTTTCAGTACCCGCGACATTTCCTCAAAAACCACCTTGGACCCCCTCCACACACACACCCCAAATCCCCTGCTCAGACACATACACACCACCCCTCCCTCGCTCGAAACCTAGCTAGGTCGTCGTCGCCGCCGCCGTGCTGCCTCCATCGTCAACCTCTGTCGGTCTGCCCATGCAGGTTACCCATCGATATGCATACCCTCGCCGCCCTGAGTTTCTTAGATGACGCCTGCGAAATTCCCCCTTTCCCACAGATCCCCATCCCCACCCCCTCCCCCACTCCAGAGCGTTGCAGCCTAAGCCCGGCTATGCTTCCTAGGGATCTCAAGGAGTGAATGGCCCAAAAGAGCTTTACTGCAGCCTATTCGCCCGACGCCGGCGAGGTGGTCACCGAGGAAGCTGGCGATGATGATTGGTTGTAGCCTTTTAATCCACGGGCTAGAGTATTCTGGCATGTCGCGAACACCGGCTATGAGCTCGAGGTTGTCGACAGCGATGACTTGACGCGGGCTATGTCACAGGTTAAGTTGCCCACCCCAACCCCTCAGGTTCGACATACATTGATCTCATTGATGTCCCTGCCGCTGATCTCCCGTGGCTCGTTATGAACAAGTTGCCATCCTTCATCACCATGGAGCTCCTTTTGTCATTTTTGAAGGACACATTCTGCAAGGCTGGCTTGGGATCCTCAGCTGCCAAGTCAGACCTCATCGATGGCGACCACGAGGAGGAGCCAATCTAGGACAAGTGAGGAAACCCGTGATTTGTTTTTGCCATGCCTCTTCACCGGAGGAATCCCATGATTTGTTTTATTCAACCCCTTTTGTAGTGAGAACCTGTCCAATATTTGTTGCTATATTTGGTTGTTTGCATTACGCCTTGTTTATTTCTACGGATTTTGGTTGTTCGGTTGTTTATAGTTAGCATATGCCCAGTTTCAATTGCCATCTTTGGTTGTTCGTAGTATGCCTTGTTTATTATAGTTATTCACAATGTGATGTTCTATATGTGCTAGTATGAATTGTGCAGCTCAATTTCATCAATACCAATTTTAACAATAGCTCTATGAATGACTATATTTGGTTGTTGTAAAGCATGTTGTATTTAACATGCCTTTCCATTTGATTTAACAATAACTAGTGTACTTAGACCTGCACAATACAAGTTTGAATGACTATGTTTGCTTGTTTTTAAATATTAGGCATGTTGCAGTTAATAACACACCTTTCCACTTCTTGTTTTTCTTAACTAGCGTGCTTAAAACCTTCACCATGAAGCTATCATTTGGAGATTATGTTCTCTACCATGGATATATTTGGTTGATGTTTAGCCTATTGTGCTTAACATGCCTTTAGATGTACTTACACAGGACAATATTGGGAACATCTGATGTTTACCATCGAGGTTAGTTTCATCCCATGGCTTATATATACTCATTGTTCAGGATAAGGGTAGCTGGTACCATATAGGTCGGGGGCTGATAAGAGATTAATCGTTGAATCGTACATTTAACTGAATATATCTGTAACCCATTTATCACTAGGTTAACTAGGGCAATATCTAACATATCTGAGGCTACATAGCAAGATGCATTGTATTGAATGACCAAATATGCAATCCCAGGCCACACAGCAACAAGGAAGGGCTATTTGGTTTTAGGCCTAGGAGTGCCACACTTTGCCGTACAATGTTGTCAAACCTGCCAAAGGGTTAGTTCTTCAAAACGAGAGCCATAAGTTGGCACGCCTAAGAGAATCTTGTCACACTTTTTGAGTGTATGTGATGTGGGACCATAGTGTGGCTTGCCTAAGATGTGGCTTGAACCAAACACACACCTAACCTTAGGTGTGGCAACCTTTGGCAAACGTAGTCTCAAACCAAGAGTGTTACCTTAATGTTCTAATGATTTCTAGATATACATAGAAGAGCAGCAAGAACACCAACAACACAGCAGTAGTTAACTGCAGTTAATTGGCCGATATTTGTAAATATGTAATAAACTCCCTCCGCCTCATAATATAAGATGTGTGTTCATCTACGCCGTGAATATATTGGATGCTATAAGTTCTTATATAATGGGATGGAGGGAGTGTTGTACTACATCATTGTGGAATTGTTGTTTAGCTTCTAATGTTAACTTGGTGCTTTTAGGTACATGTCATTGGTAAAGATCTGTGCTTTGACCCTTTCTGCGTATGGGGAAATGAGATATTGATAAACCAACATCAAGTGAGTAAACTAATAAAGATTGTTACCAAAATGGGTCAAAATATGCCAATTTTTTACACTTTATCCAAGACAACAGTGAACTGCGACATGGTAAGTAAGAACTCTGCAGCCTTCTTTTTACTATCCATAATGAGTTGTGTTAGATGACAATGTCTGAATCTTTTTTCCTTTGGAGTGCTTCTTGAAGAAGTTTACTCAAGATTACCTCTCACACTACATATGATTGGTGGGCATGCAGTGACTATCTAGATGCCCTCATGAGTCATGAAGACAGTGAAGGATGGGCGGTCGGCCATCGCAAGGGGTTGGACTGAGTCATGCTTGCCTTCTGCATGGAGGAGAGCACAATATAGGCATTCCGCTTCACCTTGTTCACCAACCAGAATGTTTTTTGCATCTTTCTTTTACCATGTTTAATGGTACAAGTATACAACCCTGGTTCATCATTCTTTATTTGGTGCTTATGTAATTCTTGAACATGTGTATCTGTGAATCGAATAATGCATTGGTTATTTAACCCGATGGATATGAATAAAGTTATAGCCAACTTTCAAATTCAAATTCGGTACAATTTTAAATAGCAGCGATTTAATTAGGGTCAAAATATGGTATGTAGGTCGTTACGGCGCACACGGTCTGTAAAGCACAAATGTGTGTGATATAAATGTACTTCTAGCATGGTTTGCAGAGAGGAAACATGTGTGACCATGCACACGGTTGCATTTGCGAAGCGTGTGTGATGTCAGACAATATCACAAATGGTGTGAGCAAACTAAATTTTTGTGATAGTTGCCTTATCGTACACGGTTCACACTCATGAACTACTTCGGATGTCATAGGCATCGTAAACGTTGCACCACATAATAGTGTGTGTGATAGTTATCCTATACGGCACTGGTACGATGGTCCAATGTTTCGTAATCCTATCCGACACTCGTACGATGATTAGGTAATCTTCTTAATTATAGATCGCATAAGGTTCAGAAGAAGTGAATGTGTGTGATAGTCTCCTGATCTCACACGCTTGGCAATCATGAACCGTTTTTGATGGAGTGCGCATCATAAATGTTGCACCACATAATAGCGTGTGCAACGGTAATGCCAACACACATGATTAGGAAAGATGGAGCATTTGGGATATTAGATATATCCCAAACAGTTGTGTGAAGAATCGTGTTTGGGATAGGTGCGGGCATCGCATACGCTTTCTTCTGTAAAATGTATGCATTCCTACTCCCTATCCCTGATGGTTTCTGGGTCGTGTGGGAAGGACCCCCCTATCGCCAACACTCACACGGCGACGGTTTAAAATGTCGTCGCGGAAAGGGGTTAAAAACCATTTGTATAGCAGCTCATTGTACCAGTGACGCAAAACCTCTTTAGTAGCACCTACACACACAAAAGCAAATACGTGCACCCAACACAAACAGGGGGTTGTCAATCCCCTCGGCGGCTAATTGCAAGGATCAAATCTCGTAGTGATAGATAGATAAAATAAAACACAAAATAAAATAAAGGTAAATAAATTGCAGTAAGGTATTTTTGGATTTTATACATGCTAAAAGTAGACCCGGGGGCCATAGTTTAATCTAGAGGCTTCTCTCTTGAACAAAAGCATACGACACGTAAACAAATTATTGTGGGTAATTGGTAGAAAAGCGCATAGTTATGACGATATTCAAGGCAATGATTATGTATATAAGCATTGCTACCTCTTGAGCATGTGTTGGTTTTCCCTTGAAGAGGAAAGGGTGATGCAGCAAAATAGCGTAAGTATTTCCCTCGATTTTTGAGAACCAAGGTATCAATCCAGTAGGAGATTACATGCAAGTCGCCTAGTACCTGCACAAACAAACAAGAACCTCGCAACCAACGCGATAAAGGGGTTGTCAATCCCTTCACAGTCACTTATGAAAGTGAGATCTGATAGAGATAATAAGATAAATATTTTTGGTATTTTTATGGTATAGATTGGAAAATAAAGATTGCAAAATAAAAAACAATAGAAATAGCAAGTTGATAGGAAAATAATATGATGGAAGATAGACCCGGGGGCCATAGGTTTCACTAGTGGCTTCTCTCAAGATAGCAAATTCTATGGTGGGTGAACAAATTACTGTCGAGCAATTGATAGAAAAGCGAATAATTATGAGAATATCTAGGCATGATCATGTATATAGGCATCACGTTCGCGACAAGTAGACCGAAACGATTCTGCATCTACTACTATTACTCCACACATCGACCGCTATCCAGCATGCATCTAGAGTATTAAGTTCATAAGAACAGAGTAACGCATTAGGCAAGATGACATGATGTAGAGGGATAAACTCAAGCAATATTATATAAACCCCATCTTTTTATCCTCGATGGCAACAATACAATACGTGCCTTGCTTCCCCTACTGTCACTGGGAAAGGACACCGCAAGATTGAACCCAAAGCTAAGCACTTCTCCTATTGCAAGAAAGATCAGTCTAGTAGGCCAAACCAAACTGATAATTCGAGGAGACTTGCAAAGATATTAAATCATGCATAAAAGATTTCAGAGAAGAATCAAATATTGTTCATCGATAATCTTGATCATAAACCCACAATTCATCGGATCTCGACAAACACACTGCAAAAAGAATTACATCGAATAGATCTCCAAGAGAATCGAGGAGAACTTTGTATTGAGATCCAAAGAGAGAGAAGAAGCCATCTAGCTAATAACTATGGACCCGGAGGTCTGTGGTAAACTACTCACACATAATGAAAGAGCCTATGGTGTTGATGTAGAAGCCCTCCGTGATCGATTCCCCCTCCGCTGGAGCGCCGGAAAAGGCCCCAAGATGGGATCTCACGGGTACAGAAGGTTGCGGCAGTGGAAATAGGGTTTCGTGGTGCTCCTGGATGTTTTCGGGGTATATGGATATATATATAGGAGGAAGAAGTACGTTGGTGGAGTTGCGAGGGGCCCACGAGGGTGGGGGCGCGCCCTCCTGCCTCGTGGCCTCCTTGCTTATTTCTTGACGTCCACTCCAAGTCTCCTGGATCACGTTTGTTCCAAAAATAACTCTCCCGAAGGTTTCATTCCGTTTGGATTCTATTTGATATTCCTTTTCTGTGAAACACTGAAATAGGCAAGAAAAACAACAATTTGCACTGGGCCTTTGGTTAGTAGGTTAGTCCCAAAAATAATATAAAAAGGTAAATTAAAGCCCATTAAACATCCAAAACAGATAATATAATAGCATGGAACAATAAAAAATTTATAGATACGTTGGAGACGTATCAGGCATCACATCGGAGATAAGTAGACCAACTTCTTCCTACATCTACTAGTATTACTCCACCCATCGACCGCTATCAAACATGCATCTAGGGTATTAAGTCAATAAAAACAGAGTAACGCCTTAAGCAAGATGACATGATCTAGACAAAGTAAACCCAATCAATATGAATAAACCCCATCTTTTTATCCTTAATGACAATGATACAAATATGTGTCATGTCCCTTTCTATCACTGGGATTGAGCATCGCAAGATCGAACCCATCACAAAGCACCTCTCCCATTGCAAGATAAATCAATCTAGTTGGCCAAACCAAACAGATAGATCAGAGAGAAATACAAAGCTATAACAATCATGCATAAAATAATTCAGAAAAGACTCAAATATTTCTCATGAATAATCTGATCATAAACCCACAATTCATCGGATCCTAACAAACACACCACAAAATAAGATTACATCAAATAGATCTCCAAGAACATCAAGGAGAACATCGTATTGAAGATCAAAGAGAGAGAAGAAGACATCTAACTACTAGTTGTGGACCTGTAGGTCTGTGGTAAACTACTCATGCATCATTGGAAGGGCAGCAAGGTTGATGTAGAAGCCCACCATGATCGATTCCCCCTCCGACAGAGTACCGATGAAGACCTCCAGATGGGATCTCAAAGGAATACAGGCTTGCGGTGGCGGAAAAAGTGTTTCGGGTGGCTCTGTGATGTATTGGGAATATTTGGAAATTTATAGAAGTGGGATTAGGTCAAGAGGTGCCATGAGGGGCCCACAATCCCGAGGATGGGCCCTATCATGGGAGTAAGTCTGACAATAGAATAGGGGTATGTAGGAGGAGGCAAGGTCCTAGCTATGGTGAGGTTGTGCACGCAAGGTTTTACGAGTTCAGGCCCTTCTCGAAGGAGGCAACAGCCCTACGTCTCGGTGCCCGGAGGCTTGGTCGATAGGATTATGCGTGAAAGTTACAGGGGGTGCAAACCCCTGTGCCATCAAGACAGGGCGTTACTGATAACGCCAGCTATAAAGAGCTATAAATGATCTTAAAGACTGTGGAGTGAACACCCGTCCGTTGCCATCCTAAGTGGCTTTAGGTCTTCTGTACTCCGAGTGGTTTCTTGTATGGTCGAGTGATTTCTTCTTGGTCGAGTGGAATTGGGGTATCCGAGAGAGATAATTGGTCGAGTGGATTGCACTCCAAGGTTACTTCAGTCGGTATCCTTTGTTGTACTTTGAATGTTCTTGACTCTAGGGTAGTGACCTTGGGTAGGGCGTCTAGGTCAGGCCTATGACCCTACCCTATATTAATGGCATCGTCATTAGCCCCCAAATGGATTGAGGTCTGAGTGAAAAGAGAGTTGAAGTTGGTTTCGACTTGATTCCACGCCTCGGAGGCATTTCATCGGAATCAGGGAGTCATGATGGGGCTTCAGCTTCGTTTCAGTCGCCTTGATCAATTAAGAGGTCGTCGAGTGAGTTATGTTCATAATCGTCAAGTGAGTTATGGTATGAAATCTTCGGCGCGATTGGTTGCTTTGTCGTTCCCAGATCTCACGGGATTCGAAATTTCGGGGAAGCGCGCAAGACGGAGCACGCCACAGTAATCGGAGAGGATAGATGGGGGTGCCTCGATCTTTGTGCCGTCTTGTCTGCCACATATCGGGCGAGCCCCTGCTGCCGGATATGATAAGATCGCTCGGTCCCACTCGTCAGCCACTCGGAAGTGGTCTCATAAATAGCGCCCGGGTCGATGCAACGCACAGTGCATCCCAATCTCCCTCTTCCTCCTCTGCTTCTCCACAACGCTCTCCACCATCTTCGTCGTCTCCGCTTGCCTATGTGAACTCTTCCGCCATGGGAAAGGACGGCGGCCTTGGAGCGCTCGAAGAAGGCGGCTGATACGTCTCCAACGTATCTATAATTTATGAAGTCTTCATGCTATTATATTATCTGTTTTGGATGTTTACGGGCTTTACTAAACACTTTTATATTATTTTTGGGACTAACCTATTAACCAGAGGCCTGGCCCAAATTGTTGTTTTCTTGCCTATTTTAGTGTTTCGAAGAAAAGGAATATCAAACGGAGTCCAAACGGAATGAAACCTTCGGGAGAGTTATTTTTGGAACGGAAGCAATCCAGGAGACTTGGAGTAGACGTCAGGGAAGCTTCGAGGAAGCCACGAGGCAGGGAGGCGCACCCTACCCCCTGGGCGCGCCCCCCACCCTCGTGGGCCCCTCGTGGCTCCCCTGACTGACTTCTTTCGCCTATATATGTCCATATACCCTAAAAACATCAGAGAACAGAATAGATCGGGAGTTCCGCCGCCAGAAGCCTCCGTAGCCACTGAAAACCAATCTAGACTCGTTCCGGCACCCTGCCGGAGGGGGGAACCCCTCTCCGGTGGCCATCTTCATCATCCCGACGCTCTCCATGACAAGGAGGGCATAGTTCTCCCTTGGGGCTGAGCGTATGTACCAGTAGCTATGTGTTTGATCTCTTTATCTCGTGTTCTTGAGTAGGCATGATCTTGATGTATCACGAGCTTTGCTGTTTTAGTTGGATCTTATGATGTTTCTCCCCCTCTACTCTCTTGTGATGAATTGAGTTTTCCCTTTGAAGTTATCTTATCGCATTGAGTCTTTAAGGATTTGAGAACACTTGATGTATGTCTTGCATGTGCATATCTGTGGTGACAATGGGATATCATGTGAACCACTTGATGTATGTTTTGGTGATCAACTTGCGAGTTCCATGACCTCGTGAACTTATGCCTAGGGGTTGGCACCCGTTTTCGTCTTGACTCTCTGGTAGAAACTTTGGGGCACTCTTTGAAGTTATTTGTGTTGGTTGAATAGATGAATTTGGCATTGTGTGATGCATATCATATAATCATACCCGCGGATACTTGAGGTGACATTGGAGTATCTAGGCGACATTAAGGTTTTGGTTGATTTATGTCTTAAGGTGTAATTCTAGTATGAACTCTATGAAAGATTGAACGGAAAGAATAGCTTCGTGTTATTTCACTATGGACTCTTGAATAGATCAATCAGAAAGAATAACTTTGAGGTGGTTTAGTACCCTACAATAATCTCTTTGTTTGTTCTCCGCTATTAGTGACTTTGGAGTGACTCTTTGTTGCATGTTGAGGGATAGTTATATGATCCAATTATGTTATTATTGTTGAGAGAACTTGCACTAGTGAAAGTATGAACCTAGCCCTTGTTTCAAAGCATTGCATGCTCACTTTTATCATTAGTTACCTTGTTGTTTTTGTATTTTGAGATTACAAATACCCATATCTACCATCCATATTGCACTTGTATCACCATCTCTTCGTTGAACTAGTGCACCAATACAATTTTCCATTGTATTGGGTGTGTTGGGGACACAATAGACTCTTTGTTATTTGGTTGTAGGGTTGTTTGAGAGAGGCCATCTTCAACCTACGCCTCCCACGGATTGATAAACCTTAGGTCATCCACTTGAGGGAAATTTGCTACTGTCCTACAAACCTCTGCACTTGGAGGCCCAACAACGTCTACAAGAAGAAGGTTGTGTAGTAGACATCAAGGTCTTTTCTGGCGCCGTTTCCCGGGAGGTTAGTGCTTGAAGGTATATCTTTAGATCTTGCAATCGAATCTTTTTGTTTCCTGTTTTATCACTAGTTCAGTCTATAAAAGAAAACTACAAAAAATGGAATTAAGGATGCCTCATATGCTTCATCTTTTTAATGTCTTTCGTGAGAATAAGGATTCCGATAATTGTGCGCATGTGCTAGAGGAAGAATGAATTAGAATGTTTGGCACTAAATATTTGAATGATGAGTATGATTGCAATGGTGTTAGTATGAATTCCTTGAATATCCATGATGCTAATGATATGCAAAGCCACAAGCTTGGGGAAGCTATGTTTGATGAAGATGATTTTTTTGTCCCCCAAGTTTTGATGAGAAAATTTATTATGATGATAGCATGCCTCCTATTTATGATGAGTATATTGATAAAAGTGGATTTGGAGAGGTCATGACTTTATTTAGTAATGATTTCACTATTTCGGAAGAGGTTCCAATTGATTATGAGAACAAAGTTGCTATCTATGATGATTATTGTGATGACTTGTATGCTATTGAGAATAATGATATCCATGAAACTTTTCATCATGATTTTAATTTTCAATTGGATTATGCCTCACATGATAGCTATTTTGTTGAGTTTGCTCCCACTACTATTGATGAGAATACATTTTCTTATGTGGAGAATAGTAAATTTTCTATGCCTGTAGATCATGAAAAGAATGCTTTATGTGATAGTTATATTGTTGAATTCATTTGATGCTACTGAAAATTATTATGAGGGAGGAATTTATGCTTGTAGGAATTGCAATAATACCAAGTTTCCTCTCTATGTGCTTAAAGTTTTGAAGTTATGCTTGTTTTGCCTTCCTATG
Source organism: Triticum urartu (assembly GCF_003073215.2). NCBI lineage: Eukaryota > Viridiplantae > Streptophyta > Magnoliopsida > Poales > Poaceae > Triticum > Triticum urartu. Next base: position 413,166,887 of record NC_053022.1, on the reverse strand, counting down.
CTAGTTGATCATTGTTCCCATAAGTTGTTTGCTCACAAAATCCCTATGCATAGGAAGTGGGTTAGACTTAAATGTTCTAGTCATATTCTTCATGATGCTCTCTTTATGTTTCAATTCTTATCTTTTATGTGAGCATCACTGAAATCATCATGCCTTGCTAGGGGCGTCAAACGATAGCGCTTGCTGGGAGGCAACCCAATTTTTTTCTTCCTTGCTTTTTGTTCCTCTTTAGTAATAAATAATTCATATAGACTCTGTTTAGATGTTGTTTTATGCTTTTAATTAGTGTTTGTGCCAAGTAGAACCTTTGGGAAGACTTGGGTGAAGTCTTTGCGGTCTTGCTGTAAAAAACAGAAACTTTAGCACTCACGAGTTTTGCTTCCATTTTTTACTGGAGAGTGATATTAGGTTGATTCTTTTTTAATATGATTAATAGACAAATTCCTCACGTCCACCAATTTATTTTAGAATTTTATGAGTTCCATAAGTATACGTTTGATACAGATTACTACAGACTGTTCTGTTTTTGACAGATTCTGTTTTCTATGTGTTGTTTGCTTATTTTGATGAATCTATGACTAGTATCGAAGGGTATGAACCATAGAGAAGTTGGAATACAGTAGATATTACACCAATATGAATTTAGAATGAGTTCATTATAGTACCTTAAGTGGTGGTTTATTTTCTTATACTAACGGAGCTTACGAGTTTTCCGTTAAGTTTTGTGTTGCGAAGTTTTCAAGTTTTGGGTAAAGATTCGATTTACTATGGAATAGGGAGTGGCAAAGAGCCTAAGCTTGGGGATGCCCAAGGCACCCCAAGGTAATATTCAAGGACAACAAAGAGACTAAGCTTGGGGATTCCCCGGAAGGCATCCCTTCTTTCGTCTTCGTTCATCGGTAACTTTACTTGGAGCTATATTTTTATTCACCGCATGATATGTGTTTTGCTTGGAGCGTCAATTTATTTTATTAGGATTTGCTTTCTGTTATTTAGAACAATGTTTTGCATCTTTTATTTCAATGAAATTGGCATTGATAGCCTTCACTATTGTAACATCCCAAATTTTCAATTTGGAATGTTATACATTAGATCATCATTGCATAGCATATTTTATTTTGCATTTTTGGTTGATCCTAGAAATTCTACGCAACTCAAGGACCCACAGAGAGTTGGGGATTTCGTTATTTTCATATTTGAGTTTTCTCAAATTTTGAGAATAGGATCATTTGATTTTATTTATTTTATCATCAATTATTTCTATTACAAAAATATGAGGGGGAATAAAATGACTTTCCCAAAATAAATAAATATTGAGGATTTAATAAAAAATCAAATAAGATTTTATTTCGGAGTTTTTGGTGTTTTATTTGAATTTAGGAAAAATGTGCGTTTTTTTAAAATTGCATTTAGGTCCCAAATAAATGTTCACCTTGTGAGGCTTGATTTTAGAAGCCCGTGAAAATTTATTTCGGAATTTTTGGAGTCCGTTTAGTATTTCTTTTTATTTTTTTTCTTCCGAGTGGAATATTAAAAAAACGAACCGACCTACGGGTCGTGTCCGACTAGGACTCCGTCCCGGCTAGCCTATATAAGCCGGGGGAGGCCCAGCCCCAGCCCCAGCCAACCCCTAGCGCCGCCCCAGCCCCCCCCCGCCGCCGCCGCCGCTGCCGCTGCCGCCTGCGCCGCCGTCGCCCGCCACCGCGCTGCCGCCCGCCGCCCCGCCGGACGCCGCCGCCGTCGATCCCGCCGCCCGAGGTTCGCCGCGCCTCAAAATCCGTGCCGTCGGTTTTTTTTAAAACCGATCGGTTTTCGTTGGTTTATTTTTTTTAGGTTGGTTTTTTCTAAATAGATCGGTTTTTCCGGTTTATTTAAATAACGAGCGTTCGTCCGTTTGTTCGTTCTAGCGAGCGTTCATCATTTTTCTTTTTCTCGGATTAAATCCGCGATTTTTCTGATCGCGATTCCTGATCCGATTTTCTTTTTAGTATAACTTTTCGCTCGTTTATCGGAATCAGGCAATTCAAGCGCCTAGAGTTTCGTCTCGAAATCCTCTATCCGTTTAACAAACTTAAACAAGATTTTGCTACTGTAAAATTTGCCCTAGATCCAGATTACTAGAACGGAGTTGTTTTCTTTCGCCGTTTGACTTTCGTTGTTTTGTTCGATTTGATTCTTTTTGCCAACCGGAGTTCTTAAGTTGAACCTTCTGGTTAGATCTCTTATTTGAGTTTTACCCGTGCATTAGATGAGTACTTATTGTATGCTTGTTTGTTTGTCTGTGATAGAATACCCGGAGTGCGCCGCCTGTTACTTCGAATCTCTAGGTTTCGCGGATCATCAGCAAGGCAATTAACACTTTGATCATACCTTTTCTACTACCCAGTTTTATTGCATTAGATCAATCCTCACACATTGCATGATTAGGATCTAATTAAATTGTGGGATGGGAAGTAGATGAGGTAGTACCTATTACCTGTTATTATCAAACCTTTGGGAGTTACTTCTACGTTTGCTTATTATGCCATGCTATGCTAGTAGACGTGGATTGGGTGAGTGATATCCATGACAGATGTGAGTTTGTTAATTAATGGTTTATCTAAGGTGGCAACTTAAACACACATCTGGGTGGATTGAGGCACCTGGGTATTCCAGGACTTGCCTGTTTTCTTATGGACCGCCACCCAGGCTCAAAGGGATCATGAGACTATTCATACTAGAAACTCCCGTGTGCAGCCACAAGCTATTATGGGCTCTAGCATAGTTGACTAAGTCCTGCGAACTCTTACAGTGGTAGACTAGCAGATGTAGGGGATGTAGGTGGTACGGTCTACCCGATCGTAAGGTGCTAGCGCTTCTGAAAGACTATGTCTCGGTCATCAGTCTTCTCAAACACCATGTAGTGCGAGAAACCAAACGGAGGCGATCGAGTCTTGTGGGGAAAAGTGTGCAAACCTCTGCAGAGTGTAATAAACTAATCATGGTTAGCCGTGTCCCCGGTTATGGACATCTTGAGTATCTAGTACTTGGATTTTCATGTGAATCTCAACATGTTACTCTAAATTAATTTTGTTGGGCTTTGTTTAATGATGATTACTTTAATTGGGATTGAGAATGCTGTCAACCATTCTCAATGTTTAACAACCACCATGATAGTAATTAAATTTATTCCTTTGAAGTAGGGAAAAATTGGCTTTACGCAAAACTGTAACCATAGAGCTTTCCACCAGCCATATATGCATATAGTATAGTTGTTGCATTCCATTACTCTCTATGTGTTACATTGCCAGCATATTCCATGGGCTGACCCGTTTCGGGCTGCAACGTTAATGTTGCAGACTTTTTAGACGACGATTAAGGAGTTTTAGGTCGTGGTTCTATACTTAGTGATGCCGTTGGAGTTGATGGACTCACTTATCTTCCAAGCCTTCCGTTGTTATCATTACTAGATGGTCGTAAGCCATATTTATTGTAATAAGTTCTCTTTTGAGACACTCGATGTAATAAGTGTGTGATTGCTACTCTGCTATAAATCCTCCGAGTACTATGTGGTGTCAGCATTACAGATCCAGGGATGACACCGGAGCACAGAGATCAGACCGTTTGAGGTCTGGTCACTACAAGAGATGGTATCAGAGCACACGCTGACTGTAGGACACGACCACTAAGCTAAAAGACCTAGATCACTATTCACTCTCTTCTCTTCTGACCTCTCATCTTTTCTACTCTTTAGGATGGCGGATGCAAGGAACAAGTTCACACAACCGGATGAAGATACAACCTTTGGACGTCACTTGAAGGAAGTCACTAGATACCTGAACATAGGAGTACCAAGATTCACCGGAACCTACAACGCCACTTTACCTGAAGAAGAGCGCTGGATAATTCAAGTTCAAGTTCCAGGAAGGACGTTCATGCCAGTCACTGAGCCCATCGAGTTTTCTTTTGATGCACCAACTTGGAGTCTAGGACAGAGCATGGCAGCTCACATCGCCATGGGACGCAATGGAGAAGTCTACCGCAAGGATCTCAAGGACACAATCTACCAGATTTGTGGGCGCCGAGATGAACACTGGGAGATGATCAGCACCAGGAAGGATAGATCAATTGCAGCTTTTATCCAGAAGCTAAACCAGCACATTCGACGACAGGAGAACCAGATGTGCGCCGACATGATAGATCTAAAGAAGGCTAAGACTAGAATCAAGGAACTGGAGGAAGAACTCAAGGCTACACGTGAAGAGTATGAAGAGGAAATTGAAGTGTTGGTGGACAAGAATGCCGACTTAACAATGAAGATTGGAATATTTAAGGGAGGCCCTACACCAGTAGATGAAGACGAAGAACCCAAGGAGATTAGCCCGGAAGACTACATCATCATCGACGGCACCGACTCGGAACAAGATAGTAGCGATGATGATTATGTTGATGAAGCTGGAGCAGATATCATGGAGTCTGCAACCGAAGAATATTTCTAGTAGACCACCTCATCAGTAGTAGTAGTCCACCATGTAAATATAGTAGTCCGAGCACTTTTGCGATAGTTAGATCGATTGTATGCCCTTGTTTGATTGAATGAAGTGAATTTTTTGCTTTTGCCTCATGCGCATATGGGTAGTGTTTTCTCTTTAGACCCCCTCTATTCTTATATCTCATCTTTTCTAAACCCTTAGATGCCTCCGAGACGTGACCCCGGATTTGCCTTCCCACCGGAGCTCACTTAGTTGATCCAGCAACAGAACACATTGATGCAGTTGCTAGTCCAGAATCAGAATCAAGGGAACAACAACAACAACCCACCACCACCACCACCACCTGTTGATCACTTAGCCCATTTTCTTAGGCTGAATCCGCCGGTGTTTTCCAGTAGCACCGAGCCGATAGTAGCAGATGATTGGCTCCGCAAGACAGCTAGGGAGTTGACCACAGCAGGATGCACGGATGCGGAGGAGGTGAAGTTTGCCGCACATCAGTTAGAAGGACCCGCAGCATCATGGTGGGAGAATTTCACAGCCACTTTCCCAGTCGACACTTTCACATGGGACCAGTTTCAGCAGGCTTTTCGAACTGCACATGTTTCAGCAGGAGCTATGGCTATGAAGAAGCGTGAGTTTCGCAACTTACGCCAAGGAGGATGGACAATTGGCCAGTATGTGGAGGACTTTAGTAAGTTAGCACGTTATGCCCCAGATGACGTTGCTACGGATGCAGCTAAGCAGGAGAAGTTTCTGGAAGGACTGAATGATGAGTTGAGCATGCAGTTGATGGTAGCAACCTTAAACAACTACCAGGAGTTGGTAGATCGTGCTCTTATGATTGAAGGGAAGCAGTAGCAAATTGAGAATCGCAAGAGGAAGTATGGACAAGGAAAGTATAGTTCTGGAGCTCAGCAGAAGCCACGTTTTACCCCTAGACCAGAAGGACATTTTCAGCATACCCATGGAGGAGGTAGCTCGCACAATCACAATGGCACCAGGAATGGTAATGGGAATGGAGGAAGCAATGGCCAGAACCGCACCAACCCATCGACCCCAGCCAAGAAGGATCTGAGCCAAGTCACTTGCTTTAAGTGTTCGAAGACCGGACATTATGCCAATGAGTGCCCTGAAATACAAAATGGAAATGGCAATGGAAGCTCTGGGAAGAAGCCGAACCCTTTCAACAGGGGACAGGTGAACCACGTTAGCATGGAGGAGGTTGAAGCTCAGCCCGATGCAGTAATAGGTAAGTTTTTGGATAAGTCATTTACTGCACTCGTTCTTTTTGATACTGGTGCATCGCATTCATATATCTCAAGGGGATTTGTGGATAAGTATAACCTATCAACCCAAGCCCTTAGGTCACCCATGTTAGTAACCTCGCCTGGAGCAGTATATGTGGCTAGTCTATGGTGTGATCGGTTACCATTAAGGATTGGTAACTATGTTTTTCCCTCAGACCTAATAGTATTGGAATCTCAAGGATTGGATGTGATATTAGGCATGGATTGGTTATCAAAGTATGAAGGGAATATTGAATGTGCTAGTAAGTCAATTTTGCTTACCACACCAGAAGGGAGAAGGATCAAGTATGTATCCTGACATGTGCCGAGGAGGACTCAAGTAAATTGCTTAACAGGAGTTGTGCAGGAGGAAGTACCAGTGGTAAGGGATTTTCCCGATGTATTTCCGGAGGAGTTGCCAGGCATGCCACCGGATAGAGATATCGAGTTTTTGATTGAGCTATTGCCAGGAACAGGGCCAATATCAAAGAGACCATATAGGATGCCGGCAAAGGATTTGGTGGAAATTAAGAAGCAGATTATGGAGTTACTGGATAAGGGATATATTCGCCCAAGTTCTTCGCCTTGGGGATCCCCAGTACTTCTAGTGGAGAAGAAGGATGGATCGTTAAGGATGGTTGTTGATTATCGAGGATTGAACGAAGTAACGATCAAGAACAAGTGCCCACTACCAATGATCAACGATCTGTTTGATCGATTGCAAGGAGCTAAGGTATTTTCCAAGAACGATCTGCGATCAGGATACCACCAGTTGAAGATTCAAGAACAGGATATTCCGAAGACAGCTTTTACCACTAGGTATGGGCTATACGAGTATACCATTATGTCATTTGGTCTGACTAACGCACCTGCCTATTTTATGAACATGATGAACAAAGTGTTTATGGAGTTTTTGGATAAGTTCGTCGTAGTGTTCATTGATGATATCCTGGTTTACTCGAAAAATGAGGAGGAGCATAAGGAGCATTTGCGTTTGGTACTCGGAAAGCTCAGAGAACATCAATTATATGCCAAGTTCAGCAAATGTGAGTTTTGGTTGAAGGAAGTAGGATTTCTCGGACATGTTATATCTGGAGAAGGTATAGCAGTAGATCCCGCTAAAGTTGAAACCGTGACTAAATGGGAAGCACCGACCACAGTTGGAGAGATCCGGAGTTTTCTTGGACTCGCCGGATACTACCGGAGATTCATTGAGAATTTCTCAAAGATTGCGAAGCCTATGACGGAGTTATTAAAGAAAGATACCAAGTTCATATGGATGGAGGAATGTGAGGCTAGTTTCCAGGATTTGAAGAAACGTTTGGTTACCTCACCAGTGTTGATTTTGCCAGACCAGACCAAAGATTATGAGGTGTATTGCGACGCTTCACGTCGAGGACTTGGAGCAGTGCTTATGCAGGAAGGGAGAGTTGTTTCATATGCCTCAAGACAACTGAAGCCTCATGAGTTGAATTATGCTACGCATGATTTGGAATTAGCAGCCGTAGTACATGCTTTGAAAACATGGAGACATTTCCTCATTGGAAATCATTGTGAGGTGTACACGGATCATAAAAGTTTGAAGTACATTTTCACACAGAAGGAGTTGAATCTCAGACAAAGGAGATGGTTGGAGCTTATCAAGGATTATGATATGAAATTGCATTATCATCCCGGAAAGGCTAATGTAGTAGCTGACGCATTAAGTCGTAAGAGCCACGTCAATACGTTAATGACGGGAGAAATACCCAAGGAGTTAGCAGAAAATCTTCGTGAACTATGCTTGGAAATAGTTCCGAGAGGCTATGTAGCAGCATTGGAGATTCAGTCAACTTTGATGGATAGAATCAGAGAAGCTCAGAAAACTGACAAAGAGATTGCCGCTATTAAGGAGAAATTGAGAAAAGGAAAAGCTAAAGGATTTCGTGAGGATGAACACGACACCCTATAGTTTGAAGACCGCGTTTACGTGCCCAATGACCCGGAGATCAGGAAGTTGATTTTGCAAGAGGCACACGACTCACCGTATTCAATTCACCCAGGAAACACCAAGATGTATTTGGATTTGAAGGATATTTTCTAGTGGACTGGAATGAAGAAGGATATTGCAAAATATGTAGCAGTTTGTGATGTATGCCAGAGAGTAAAGGTAGAGCATCAGAAGCCAGCAGGATTGTTACAACCATTGCCGATACCCGAATGGAAGTGGGATAAGCTAGGAATGGATTTTATCACGGGATTACCCAGGACTCGTTCAGGCTATGACTCGATTTGGGTTGTAGTCGATCAATTGACGAAGGTAGCTCATTTTATCCCGGTAAAGACCACTTACACCAGTGCTAAGTTGGCAAACATATACATGACGAGGATCGTATGTCTGCATGGAGTTCCGAGGAGTATCGTATCAGATAGAGGAACCCAGTTTACCTCAAAGTTCTGGAAGCAGTTACACGAAACTTTGGGTACCAGGCTAGAATTCAGTACAGCTTTTCATCCACAGACAGATGGACAGACCGAGAGAGTCAATCAGATTTTGGAGGATATTCTGAGAGCATGTGCTCTAGATTATGGATCTAGTTTGGACGATAATTTGCCATATGCAGAGTTCTCTTACAACAACAGTTACCAAACCAGTTTAAAGATGGCCCCTTTCGAAGCCTTGTATGGAAGGAGGTGCAGGACACCGCTGTCATGGGACGAAGTTGGAGACCGCCAGTTGTTTGGACCTGACTTGATTAAAGAGTCTGAACAGAAGGTGAAGTTGATTCGCGATAGGCTCAAGGTAGCCTAGTCCAGACAGAAAAGTTATGCAGATTCTAAACACAAGGAGACAGTTTACGAAATTGGAGATAGAGCTTATCTTCGAGTATCTCCACTTCGGGGAACAAAGCGTTTTGGAGTTAAAGGGAAGTTAGCGCCACGATTTGTAGGACCATATAGCGTTTTGGAGCATATGGGAGAAGTGGCCTACAAGTTGGAATTGCCCGAAGGATTGTCAGGAGTTCATGATGTGTTCCACGTTTCCCAGTTGAAGAAGTGTCACGCGGAGATGGCTGACATACCGTTGAGAGACACAGTGCCTTTAGAAACTATTCAGTTGGATAACGATTTGACCTACAAGGAGAAACCAATTAAGATTCTCGAGTTTGCCAATCGAGTTACCCGCAGCAAGGTTATCAAGTTTTGCAAAGTTCAGTGGAGCCACCACACAGAGGATGAAGCCACCTGGGAGCGAGAGGAAGAGTTGCTCAAGGACCACCCTCACCTATTTTCTAGCCAACCCGAATCTCGAGGGCGGGATTCATCTTAAGGGGGGTAGGTTTGTAACATCCCAAATTTTCAATTTGGAATGTTATACATTAGATCATCATTGCATAGCATATTTTATTTTGCATTTTTGGTTGATCCTAGAAATTCTACGCAACTCAAGGACCCACAGAGAGAGTTGGGGATTTCGTTATTTTCATATTTGAGTTTTCTCAAATTTTGAGAATAGGATCATTTGATTTTATTTATTTTATCATCAATTATTTATATTACAAAAATATGAGAGAGGGAATAAAATGACTTTCCCAAAATAAAGAAATATTGAGGATTTAATAAAAAATCAAATAAGATTTTATTTCAGAGTTTTTCGGTGTTTTATTTGAATTTAGGAAAAATGTGCATTTTTTCAAAATTGCATTTAGGTCCCAAATAAATGTTCACCTTGTGAGGCTTGATTTTAGAAGCCCGTGAAAATTTATTTCGGAATTTTTGGAGTCCGTTTAGTATTTCTTTTTATTTTTTTTCTTCCGAGCGGAATATTAAAAAAAACGAACCGACCTACGGGCCGTGTCCGACTAGGACTCCGGCCCGGCTAGCCTTTATAAGCCGGGGGAGGCCCAGCCCCAGCCCCAGCCGAACCCTAGTGCCACCCCAGCCACGCCCCGCCGCCGTCGATCCCGCCGCCCGAGGTTCGCCGCGCCTTGAAATCCGTGCCGTCGGTTTTTTTTAAAACCGATCGGTTTTCGTCGGTTTATTTTTTTTAGGTTGGTTTTTTTTAAATAGATCGGTTTTTCCGGTTTATTTAAATAACGAGTGTTCGTCCGTTCGTTCATTCTAGCGAGCGTTCCTCGTTTTTCTTTTTCTCGGATTAAATCCGCGATTTTTCTGATCGAGATTCCTGATCCGATTTTCTTTTTAGTATAACTTTTCGCTCGTTTATCGGAATCAGGCAATTCAAGCGCCTAGAGTTTCGTCTCGAAACCCTCTATCCGTTTAACCAACTTAAACAATATTTTGCTACTGTAAATTTTGCCCTAGATCCAAATTAATAGAACAAAGTTGTTTTCTTTCGCCGTTTGACTTTCGTTGTTTTGTTTGATTTGATTCTTTTTGCCAACCGGAGTTCTTAAGTTCAACCTTCTGGTTAGATCTCTTATTTGAGTTTTACCCGTGCATTAGATGAGTACTTATTGTATGCTTGTTTGTTTGTCTGTGATAGAATACCCGGAGTGCGCCGCCTGTTACTTCGAATCTCTAGGTTTCGCAGATCATCAGCAAGGCAAGTAACACTTTGATCATACCTTTTCTACTACCCAGTTTTATTGCATTAGATCAATCCTCACACATTGCATGATTAGGATCTAATTAAATTGTGGGATGGGAAGTAGATGAGGTAGTACCTATTACCTGTTATTATCAAACCTTTGGGAGTTACTTCTACGTTTGCTTATTATGCCATGCTATGCTAGTAGACGTGGATTGGGTGAGTGATATCCATGAAAGATGTGAGATTGTTAATTAATGGTTTATCTAAGGTGGCAACTTAAACACACATCTGGGTGGATTGAGGCACCTGGGTATTCCAGGACTTGCCTGTTTTCTTTTGGACCGCCACCCAGGCTCAAAGGGATCATGAGACTATTCATACTAGAAACTTCCGTGTGCAGCCACAAGCTATTATGGGCTCTAGCATAGTTGACTAAGTCATGCGAGCTCTTACAGTGGTAGACTAGCAGATGTAGGGGATGTAGGTGGTACGGTCTACCCGATCGTAAGGTGCTAGCGCTTCTGAAAGACTATGTCTCGGTCATCCATCTTCTCAAACACCATGTAGTGCGAGAAACCAAACGGAGGCGATCGAATCTTGTGGGGAAAAGTGTGCAAACCTTTGCAGAGTGTAATAAACTAATCATGGTTTGCCGTGTCCCCGATTATGGACATCTTGAGTATCTAGTACTTGGATTTTCATGTGAATCTCAACATGTTATTCTAAATTAATTTTGTTGGGCTTTGTTTAATGATGATTACTTTAATTGGGATTGAGAATGCTGTCAACCATTCTCAATGTTTAACAACCACCATGATAGTAATTAAATTTATTCCTTTGAAGTAGGGAAAATTGGCTTTACGCAAAACTGTAACCATAGAGCTTTCCACCAGCCATATATCCATATAGTATAGTTGTTGCATTCCATTACTCTCTATGTGTTACATTGCCAGCATATTCCATGTGCTGACCCGTTTCGGGCTGCAACGTTAATGTTGCAGACTTTTCAGACGACAATTAAGGAGTTTTAGGTCGTGGTTCTATACTCAGTGATGCCGTTGGAGTTGATGGACTCACTTATCTTCCAAGCCTTCCGCTGTTATCATTACTAGATGGCCTTAAGCCATATTTATTGTAATAAGTTCTCTTTTGAGACACTTGATGTAATAAGTGTGTGATTTCTACTCTGCTATAAATCCTCTGAGTAATGTGTGGTGTTAGCATTACTGATCCAGGGATGACACCAGAGCACAAAGATCAGACCGTTTGAGGTCTGGTCGCTACAACTATGCCGATTTTACAAGTCTTCATGTTGCTGTTTGAAAACACAAAGTTTACAGCTGTTGCAATAATTCCCTAGAAAAGTCAGAATGTGATAAAATGTTGAAACCTTTTGCATATTAAGCTATGATAAATTTACTACAGTGGGAATTTTCTTTCATAATTCTTTGAGCTAGGGAAGTATGGATCTTGCTGCATTCTTTACAGGCTGTCATGTTTAGGCAGATTGCTGTTATGTTTGCATTGTTTGCATATGTTTGCTTCTTTAATGATTCTATTTGAGGATAGGACTATTAAATATGCAAAGGCATTTAGTATGCAATGTTGAATAATAATTTTAGTGATTTGCTACAGTAGAGTATGATAAGGTTTTTGCATTGGTTTATACTAACTTATCTCACGAGTCCTTGTTGAGTTTTGTGTGGGTGAAGCTTTTGAGATTTAGGGAGACCGTGATATGAGAGGAATTAAGGAGACACAAAAGCTCAAGCTTGGGGATGCCCAAGGCATCCCAAGATAATATTTCAAGCAGTCTCGAGCGTCTAAGCTTGGGGATGCCCCGGTTGGCATCCCACCTTTCTTCTTTGACAACTATTAGTTAGTATCGGTTGATCCTAAGTTTTTGCTTCTTCACGTGATGTTTGCTATTCTTAGAATGTCATTTTATTTTGTTTTGCTTGCTGTTTGAATAAAATATCAAGATCTAAAATTATTAAACGGGAGAGTCTTCACGTAGCTAAATAATTATTTAACTACTCATTGATCTTCACTTATATCTTTTTGGAGTAGTTTGTCATTTACTCGCGTGCTTCACTTATACCCTATGAGTAAATAGAGAGAATATCATAAATCTGAAATTATATATGTTTCATATGCTTATGCCATGGGGAGTGATGACTTCACATATAATAAGTAGAAGTGGTAAATTTATTGAAGGTTAGCAAACATTGTATTGGTCACTTGAACAATTCATGAAAGAATATTGAGGGAAGAGAGATTTCACATATAAATATACTATCTTGGACATATTTTGTAATTGTGAGCACTCATTAAAATATGACATGCTAAAAGGTTGATGTTGGACAAGGAAGAGAACGTAATGGGTTATGTTTTCTTATATCTGAAATAAAGTATATTGTCATGGATCATCCAACATGTTGAGCTTGCCTTTCCCCATCATGCTAGCCAAATTCTTTGCACCAAGTAGAGATACTACTTGTGCTTCCAAACATCCCTTAAACCAGTATTGCCATGAGAGTCCACCATACCTACCTATGGATTGAGTAAGATCCTTCAAGTAAGTTGTCATCGGTGCATGCAATAAAAATTGCTCTCTAAATATGTATGATCTATTAGTGTGGAGAAAATAAGCTTTATACGATCTTGTGATGTGGAAGCAATAAAAGTGACAGACTATATAATAAAGGTCCCTATCACAAGTGGCAATATAAAGTGACATTCTTTTGCATTAAGATTTTGTGCATCCAACTATAAAAGCGCATGACAACCTCTACTTCCCTCTGCGAAGGGCCTATCTTTTATTCTTGTCTTATACCTTATGCAAGAGTCTTGGTGATCTTCACCTTTCCTTTTTACATTTTATCCTTTGGCAATCACATTGTGTTGGAAAGATCTTGATATATATATATATATATATATAAATTGGATGTAAGGCATCATGAACTATTATTGTTGACATTACCCTTGAGGAAAAAGGTTGGGAGGTGAATCTATGAGCCCCTATCTTTCTCTGTGTCTGATTAAAACTTTGAACCCATAAATATCACGTGAGTGTTAGCAATTGTGAAAGACTAAATGATAGTTCAGTATGTGAAGTTTGCTGAATCAAAGCTCTGACATAAACCCTTCCTGAAAATAAGATGAATTGTAATTGTTTGATGACTAATGACATGGTTTGTTAGTTTTTAAGAAAGTTTATGATCTATACTTTAACATGTGAATAGCTTATTACTTGATCATGAGAAGTCCTATGACTTGAGCTACTGTTATGATATATAATGATGCTAGAAAAGGTGATCGAAATTACCATTGATCAAACTTGTGCACCTGCTAGCATTCACACTTCATAAATTATTTCTTTTATCATTTACCTACTCGAGGACGAGCAGGAATTAAGCTTGGGGATGCTGATACGTCTCCAACGTATCTATAAGTTATGAAGTATTCATGCTATTATATTATCTGTTTTGGATGTTTATGGGCTTTACTAAACAATTTTATATTATTTTTGGGACTAACCTATTAACCGGAGGCCCAGTCCAAATTGTTGTTTTCTTGCCTATTTCAGTGTTTCGAAGAAAAGGAATATCAAACGGAGTCCAAACGGAATGAAACCTTCGAGAGAGTTATTTTTTGAACGGTAGCAATCCATGAGACTTGGAGTAGACGCCAAGGAAGCTTTGAGGAAGCCACAAGGCAGGGAGGCGCGCCCTAACCCCCTGGGCGCGCCCCCACCCTCGTGGGCCCCTTGTGGCTCCCCTGGCCGACTACTTTTGCCTATATATGTCCATATAACCTAAAAACATCAGAGAACAAAATAGATCGGGAGTTCCGCCGCCAGAAGCCTCCGTAGCCACTGAAAACCAATCTAGACCCGTTTCGGCACCCTGTCGGAGGGGATCCCTCTCCGGTGGCCATCTTCATCATCCCGGCGCTCTCCATGACGAGGAGGGAGTAGTTCTCCCTCGGGGCTGAGGGTATGTACCAGTAGCTATGTGTTTGATCTCTCTCTCTCTCTTGTGTTCTTGAGTCGGCACGATCTTGATGTATCGCGAGCTTTGCTATTATAGTTGGATCTTATGATGTTTCTCCCCCTCTACTCTCTTGTGATGAATTGAGTTTTCCCTTTGAAGTTATCTTATCAGATTGAGTCTTTAAGGATTTGAGAACACTTGATGTATGTCTTGCATGTGCTTATCTGTGGTGACAATGGGATATCACGTGATCCACTTGATGTATGTTTTGGTGAACAACTTGCGAGTTCCGTGACCTCGTGAACTTATGCATAGGGGTTGGCACACGTTTTCGTCTTGACTCTCTGGTAGAAACTTTGGGGCACTCTTTGAAGTTCTTTGTGATGGTTGAATAGATGAATCTGAGATTGTGTGATGCATATCGTATAATCATACCCGCAGATACTTGAGGTGACATTGGAGTAACTAGGTGACATTAGGGTTTTGGTTGATTTGTGTCTTAAGGTTTTATTCTAGTACGAACTCTATGATAGATTGAACGGAAAGAATAGCTTCGTGTTATTTCACTACGGATTCTTGAATAGATCAATCAGAAAGAATAACTTTGAGGTGGTTTCGTACCCTACAATAATCTCTTTGTTTGTTCTCCGCCATTAGTGACTTTGGAGTGACTCTTTGTTTCATGTTGCGGGATAGTTATATGATCCAATTATGTTATTATTGTTGAGAGAACTTGTACTAGTGAAAGTATGAACCCTAGACCTTGTTTCAAAGCATTGCAATACCATTTACGCTCACTTTTATCATTAGTTACCTTGTTGATTTTATATTTTCAGATTACAAATACCCATATCTACCATCCATATTGCACTTGTATCACCATCTCTTCGCCGAACTAGTGCACCTATACAATTTGCCATTGTATTGGGTGTGTTGGGGACACAAGAGACTCTTTGTTATTTGGTTGCAGGGTTGTTTGAGAGAGACCATCTTAAACCTACACCTCCCACGGATTGATAAACCTTAGGTCATCCACTTGAGGGAAATTTGCTACTGTCCTACAAACCTCTGCACTTGGAGGCCCAACAATGTCTACAAGAAGAAGTTTGTGTAGTAGACATTAGCGGCGACGGCGGTGAAGGGCAAGAAGTCGAGTCGGGGATCGTCATCGAGGTCTAGTTTGCCGCACTAGATTCGATCCACGATCTAGAAAGAAGACTTGGAGGGTCTGGCCAATGGAGGCTTGATTGCTCACGGGTCCTGGAGGCTGCCGGGAACGAGATCGAGCCTCGGCCATAGGAGGGTGAGTGTGTCCTCCTCGCAACCCATGTCGACCGCGGTTTCACTCTGCCTCCACATCCTTTTTTCTGAGGTTTCTTGAACTTTTTTGGTGCCCAACTTCATCACTTATCCCCCAACACAATCACATATCTCGCTGCGTATGTCTCTCTGTGTGAAAACTTCTTGGGCTGTCGACCGCATTATGGTTTATTCAAACACATCTTTACTTGCCGTTCTCAAACTGTGAAGAAGGCAAATCTGACTGACGAAAAGACTCACTTGATCCAAATGTGTGGGGGTTTAGGGATTCAGACGAGGGGTAGGAGTACTTTTCCTTCTAAGACCCTTCCTGAGTCGGTTAGAGGGTGGCAGTCGACCTGGTTCTACTGCCAAGATGTTCCGACTCCTGGTCAGTCGACTGGTCTTCCCCCATTCACCATGGATCGAGTCCGCCAACCCTCTTCATTGACCGTGACTCCAGCAGAGAAAGGAGAGGTGTCCATGCTAGTCGACCGGGTAGTCCAATTAGTCTGTGATGGCATGAATGGCATGGATTTGTTGGAGGTGTTTCTTAGTCGACGCCCAGCCTCTCCAAACTCGCAATCATCCGATGTGGATGTACTCAGGCCCTAATGATACCACTCAGGTCGTCCCAGAGGAGGTCACCGAGGAGATGGTGGCGCAGTGGCTGCGGAGCATCACTGGAAACAAAGACAACCCCAGGGGGTCCAGAAGAGTTGCACCATTCGACGCCGAAAATGAGTCGGACAAGGTATGACATTTGTTACCGAGTGCCTTTTTATTCTTATTTGCAACTGTCCTTGAATCTGATTGATGCTTGTTTAACTCCTTGCCTTGCAGATTTATACTGAGATGTACTCTATGCCAAATGGGGAGCAAGTCCAGGAGGGAACAGAGAGCACAGACGAGAGTGGCGACTTGCAATCCCCCAATGACAATGAAGACAATAGTGATGACTCGGACGGCAGTGAGGAAGTCGACTCACCACCTCGCTCAGAACGTCGATCCAAATAGTCCCAAGACCCTACGGGCGGGCGTGGCAAGGCAGCTCCTCCAAGCACACAAGTGCAAAAATGCACTCGGACTTCGACTCTAGAACCGTCTGAAAAGGCCGCCAAGTAGCCCAAGACCGCCCCCTCAAAGCCTCGGAAGGCCTTGCCCAAGATCAAGGTGGATGTTCCCGTCACTTCTACGTAAGTGTTTTGCTTTCTCTCTTGCTTTTGCGTCGTTTGGGAACTTCTATGTTACCGTCGACTCATTTTCTCGCTTAACCGAGTGAGTTCTGAAACTTACAGTGCTGCTACTTCTAGGACCTCCATGGACATTTACAAGGATCAAGATGATGAGGAGACTGAAGACGCGGCCACTTCCAAAGCAGGTACAACTCTACAATCTTTCCCTCATTTTGTCAATTGTACTCTCGGTCGACTGAACTCTTCCGGTCGAGTCTTTTGTAGCACCACCAAATGTCATTGATCTTCCAGACGACGACGAAGATGTGCCTCAGAAGACCGCGGGAAGGAAGGGCAGGACTTTGAGCAGGAGGGTGCTTCCAGCAAGGTACCTCAGTTGACATCAGCACCAGAACCAGTGATCGAGCAATCCAGAGATCCAATTCGGGCTTCTATTTCTTTTGTCGATCCTATGTCGACTGATCGTCCTTTGGCGTCGACCGCCCAAGTCCTTGCTCCGTCCATGCAACTCCATGCCTCAGATCCCCTGACTACTTCGACTGTTCCACCAACTCCGCTCTTTGTTACCCATCATGTCCCAGATGACCCAGTGAGCGCTGCTAAGGAAGCTATACGCCAAGAAGGCCTTATGATGGAGCAAATGAAGGTGGTGCACAAAGCTAGCAAGGTTGCCTACGATGCCAGCTCTGCTCTTCAAACCAATGTCCAGGTGAGTTAATTTCTGACTGATCTTTCAGCTGGGTCTTTGCTCTGTTAGGATATGCTACTTGAAAATTGCTGCTTTATTATTCATAAGATGTCCGTGGATGAGCGTTTTGAAACCTTTAATGTGCATCTATCATGAGTCTGCACCTTGCATCTGTTCACCCACTGGGTGCTTTAACTTTTACTGAATAGTTCTTCCACTTGAGTCGACTAGGTCGCGTCGAGTGTATCCTTGAATCAGTGGGGGCACGCAGAGTGCACCCACTGGGTGTAGTCCCTGAGACCACCGTCGAAAGTTGGATTCGGCGGGGGTCTTTGTCAAATGTCTCTTTACAGTTCTACCACTCGGTCCAGACAAGTCGTGCTGGGTGGGATCCGGACCAGTTGGGGCACGCCAAGTGCACCCACTGGGTGTAGTCCTCGAGACCGCGATCAACTGTGGGCAGTCGGCGGTGTCGTGGTTCTAAGTCTGACAGTAGAATGCGGGGTAGGTATGAGGAGGCAAGATCTTAGCTACGGTGAAGTTGTGCACGCAAGGTTTACGAGTTCAGGCCCTTCTTAGAGGAAGTAACAACCCTACATCTCGGTGCCCTGAGGCTGGTCGATTGGATTATGCGTGATGTTACAGGAGGTGCGAACCCTTGTCCCAAAGGAGGGTGGCTTATATAGAGTGCGCCAGGACCCCAGCCATCCCCCGTTACATAGAGTTCAATGTACATAAAGAGAGGACGTTACTGGTAACATCAACATTAAAGTGATATAAATGATCCTTAAGGCTACGGTGTGAATGCCTGACCGTTGCCATCCAGAGTGACCTTAGATCTTCTGTACTACGAGTGGTTTCTGATGTGGTCGAATGACTATATCTTGGTCGAATGGAATTGGGTTATCCGAGTGAACTAATGGTCGAGTGAGTTGCATCCCGAGGTGATTTCAGTTGGCAGAATTTGTTGTCCTTTAAATGTCATTGACTATAGATCAGTGTCCTTGGGAAGGGTGCTTAGATCAGGTCTATTACCCTACCCCGGGTACATGTCATCGTCATTAGCCCCCGAATGGTTCAGGGTCCGAGTGGTGATGGAGTTTAAGATGGTTTTGACTCAATGCTCATGCTTCAGAAGCATTTTACTTGGATTGGTGAGTCATGCGAAAATTCTGACTTCATCTCCAGTCGCCTTGAGCCATTCAAAAGTTGTCAAGTAAACTTAGCTGATAAGCTTCGAATGCCGATATGGCATAAAATCTTCGGTGCGATCGACTGTGCTGCCGTTCCCGGATCTCGCGGGATTCGAAATATGGTTAAGCACGCGGGACGGAGAGAGCCACGGTAAGAGGCACGGATTAGGCAGGGGCGCCTTGATTCTTGCGCCACCTTTTTCGCCACGTATCGAGCGCGCGACTGTTACGGGATCTGACAGGATTGCCCGGGTCCACAAGTCAGTCACTCGGGGAATAGGACCATATAAGGCGTCCGAGCCGGCGTCTTTGCACAGTGCGCCCCCACTTTATTTCTTCTCCCTCTGCTTCTCCACTGCATATGCCTCCGCCCTCAGCGCCGCCGCCCCTCCCAAGCTCAATCCACCGCAGGGAAGGACAGGACGGCGGCTCTGGAGCATGTGAATAAGGCGAAGGAGAAGAAGACGAGTCGGGGAGGGTCGTCGTCGATAACCGGCCTGCCGGCCGGCTGGATCTAGGGTGACTGGATCCTATCGATGATCCAGCGCAAAGACATGGAGGATCTGGCTGACGGGGGACTGATTCCCCATGATTCTTGGCGGCTTCCTGAGGACGAGACCGAGCCGCAGTCGCAGGAGGGTGAGTGCGTCCTTCTCGCGACCCACGTCGACCGTGGTTTCTCTCTGCCTCCCCGTCCTTTTTCCAGGGTTTTCTAAACTTTTTTGGAGCCCAACTTCATCACTTTTCTCCCAACACCATCACATACCTTGCGGCATACATGTCCATGTGCGAGAACTTTCTGGGCTGTCGACTGCAATGGGGTCTCTTCAAACATATTTTCACTTGTCGTTCTCAGTCTGTAAAAAAGGCCAATCCGAGTGATGAGAGGACGCATGTGATCTAGATGTGTGGAGGTTTAGGGATCCAGATGAGGAATAAAAGCACTTTCCCTGCTATGATTCTTCCTGAGTCTGTTAGAGGATGGCAGTCGACTTGGCTCTATTGTAAGGACCAACCGACCCCGGGTCAGTCGACCAGCCTTCCCCCGTTTTCCATAGGACAAGTTGAGAAGCCTTCTCCCCTGAGAGTGACTCCAGCTGAGAAAGTGGAGGTGAATATGTTGGTTGAGCGAGTAGTCCAACTTGTTCGCGACGGTGTGACTGGCATGGACTTGTTAGAAGTGTTTCTCAGTCGACGCATCTAGCCACTCCAAGCCCGTGATCATCCAATGTGGATGTACTCGGGTGTTGAAGACAGCACCCGGATCCACCCGGAGGAAGTCTATGAGGGGACGGTGGCGTAGTGGCTGCAAGGTATTACTGGCAACAAAGACAATCCCAGGGGGTCTAGGGGGGTTCCTCCACTCGACAACACAACCGAACCCGACAAGGTCTGATTCTTTTCTTTCGAGTGTCTTTTGCTCTCATATGTATTTGTTCTCGGAACTGATTGATATCCACTTGACCCCGTGTCTTGCAGATCTACACTAAGATGTATTCGATGCCCAACGGAGAGCAGGAGGAGGAGGGAGAAGCGAGCGGGGGAGATAGTGGCGACTGGCATTCTGACGGAGGAGGAGACGAGGAGAGTGAAAACTCGAGCAGTGGTAAGGAGGTCGACTCCCCACCCCGCACGGAAAGACGCTCCAGGAAGAGGAAGGACACAGCAAGCGTTCGTGGCAAAGCAACTCCATCGACCGAACAAACCTCAAAACCCACTCGAACCTCTTCTCCTATGCCGACTGAAAAAGCTCCGAGACAGCCCAAAGTCGTGCCGTCAAAACCCCGGAAGGCCTTGCCCAAGATTAAAGTGGTTGTCCCTATCGCTTCTGGGTAATTATTGTGCTCGGCCTCTTAGTTTTTGTCTGACTCAAACTTTGGTCGACTCACTTCCCTGTTTTGTCCAAGTGAATTCTAAAATTTGCAGCGCTACCACCTCTGGGACTTCTATTTACCAAGATGATGAGGAGGAGGAGATGGAAGACGTGGTCACCTTCAACACGGGTATAACTCTTGTCGTCTTGTCTTTACTTTACCAGCCGTTTTGATGGTTGACTAAACTCTTGCGAATGATTGCTTTGCAGCTTCGCCCAATGTTATTGAACTTCTAGATGACGACAAAGATGTGCCACAGAGACCCATTGGAAGGAGGGGCGGGACTTCAAGCAGGAAGGCACCAGCTAGCAAGACATCCCAGTCGACGCCGGTGACGGAACTAGTGATTCAGCAGACCGGAGACCTCAACTGGGCTTCTGTTACTTTTGTTGTTCCAGTGTCGAGTGAACGTCCTTCATCGTCGACTGCACAAGTCCTTGTTTCGTCTGTACAACATCATGTCTCGGATCCTCAAGCTATCGTGACTGTTCCACCGTCTCCGCTGTTCGTCACCCATCACGTTCCGGAGGATCAGGCAAGCGCTGCTAAGGAAGCCATATGCCAAGCAGGCCTGATGATGGAGTGGATGAAGACGGTGCATGAGCCAGCAAGCTGCCTATGATGACAGTACAGCTCTCCGAGCCAATGTCCAGGTTAGTTGATTTCTGACTGATCTCCTAGCTTGACGGTTGTTCTGTTAGGATATGCTACATGAAAACTTTTCATTGTGCATCCATTTGTCAATCTTTACTTCGCATCTATACACCCACTGGGTGTTTCAATTTATTCCGAGTAGTTTTTCCAATTGAGTCAACTAGGTTAAGTCAACTAGTGGGGGCACGCAGAGTGCACCCACTGGGTGTAGTCCCCGAGGCCACCGTCGAATGTGTGATTCGGCGGGGGTCTTGATAAAAATATCTTGTTCTTCAGTTCTTCCACTCGGTCTGGGCGGACCATGTCGAGTGGAACTTGAACCAGTGGGGGCACGCTGAGTGCACCCACTAGGTGTAGTCCCCGAGATCGCGGTCGACTGCGGGTAGTCGGTTGTGGTCTGAGAATAACGGTTGCCTCTCTTTTTTTACTCGGTCTGGACGGACCGTGCCGAGTGGAACCTAGACCAGTGGGGGCACGCTAAGTGCACCCACTGGGTGTAGTCTCCGAGACTACTGTTGAATGTTTGATTCTGCAGTACTCTTAGAATTCTTTTCACTCAGAAGCGAATAATCTTTGACTCTATCCACTAATGTATCTTTTTACTGATTGCAGAAATCCTGTGGGCTCATCTCCAAATTTGATGAATTCGAGGAGAAGCAGAGACAGCTCAACCTTGACTTGGAGTTGGCCAAGCAGAACTCGCAGAAGGCCAAAGATGAAACAGCTGGTATGGAAGGTAAAAACTTGTCGACTGTGGAATTGGGTTGTCTCTCCAGTCATCTCCTCGTTCTTCTCTCTAAACCGAGTGCTTGTTTGTTGTATATATATAAATATTAGAGAAAATGAGGCAGGCTCTGGCACAGAAGGACCTTGATCTCGCCGCAGCACAGAAGGAGGCTCGGGAAAAAACAACACTCGCCGACAAGAAGCTGGCTTCAGTCAGGGTGCTAGATGAAGACAACGCCAAGCTGAAGGCATCTCTTGCCGAAGCTAATAGAGAAGTGACCCGTCTGAAGAAGGACAAAGTGTCTTTGAACAACAAGATCGAAGACATTTCTTGGAAGAGAAATGACCTGGAGGCATATCTGGGGGGACTCGCCAAAAAGTTATTCCTTATGCTTGAAGGTACCTTTCTTTGTTCGACTATATCACTATCGTCGATTCACCATAAAGCCGTCAACACACTAATTCTTTGTGATTGCAGAATTCTGTCAAAACTTCGAGGAAGAAACTGGGCGGATCGAGACAAGCTTGGACCCCATCAATTCCCCTGTCAAGGATGAAGCTGCCGTGAACATGCTTCGACTGGAATCCCGTCTTGCCAGCATTATAGACTACCTCGCTCGACTGAAGGTTGTTGTGTCGCAGACCGACACGACACTTTGGCCCAAGGAAACGCTCCAAAATGACCACGAGTCTTTGATGATTCGACTCAATGAGATCCCTGGTCGAGTGTAGGAATGGAAGAAATCATCTGCTCGATGTGGCGCTAATGTAGCTCTGTCTCTTGTTCGTGTTCATTGCAAGGAGGCCAAGGAATATAAGTTAGCAGCGATCAAGGTTGCCAACACAAAGAGACTTGACTTCCAGTCTTTTATGGAGACCTTCATTGCTGCTACTACTCGAATTGCAGATGGAATCGACCTGGATGAGTTCGTCGAGCATGCCAATCCTCCTCCTGCGGAGTGAACAAACTTTTTATGATCCGATTAAATTTGCCTCGGTATGCCGAGTGGTTTTGTAACCGTTAAACTTCTTCGGGCCTGATGCCCGAGTACTTTTATCTTCGATTCTGAACTTTGCTATTTTTGGATCTCTTGACTCTGAGTGAAACTTGATTGTCCAGTCTGGATTGTTACTGACTCTGTGATGCAGCTCAGTCGAGTGTACCGTGTATAAGGGCACTTGGTGCCATCCATGACCTGCACCTCGTCATCCTTGCGGATCAGGATGGAGTGAACATTGTACTTGTGCTGCAGCTCTGAGGGGAAGATCGCAGTCGACCTGCACCTCGTCGTCCTTGCGAATCAAGATGGAGCGTACATTGTACTTGTGTCGCAGCTCTGAGGGGAAGATCGCAGTCGACCTGCACCTCGTCGTCCTTGCGGATCAGGATGGAGCGCACATTGTACTTGTGCCGCTGCTCTTGAGGGAGTGTGTTTTAAACTTAGGCGAGTATGGGAATGCAGCTAAGCCTCCGAGTGAGAGGCTTGCTATTCACTCGGTAGGATTTTTTGAAACTTAGGCCAGTACGAGACTGTGTCTAAGCCCCCGAGTGGGAGGATTTCCCTCCACTCAGTAGGATTTTTCAAACTTAGGCGAGTATGAGACTGCAGCTAAGCCCCCGAGTGGGAGGATTGCTCTCCACTAGGTAGGATTTTTTAAACTTAGGCGAGTATGAGACTACAGCTAAGCCCCTGAGTGGGAGGATTGCTATCGGTGTCAAAACCGGCGGATCTCGGGTACGGGGTCCCGAACTGTGCATCTAGGCCGGATGGTAACAGGAGGCAAGGGACACGAAGTTTTACCCAGGTTCGGGCCCTCTTGATGGAGGTAAAACCCTACATCCTGCTTGATTAAGATGATATGGGTAGTACAAGAGTAGATCTACCACGAGATCAGAGAGGCTAAACCCTAGAAGCTAGCCTATGGTATGATTGTTGTTCTGTATGTTGTCCTACGGACTAAAACCCTCTAGTTTATATAGACACCGGAGAGGGTTAGGGTTACAAAGTCGGTTACAATGGTAGGAGATATACATATCCGTATCGCCAAGCTTGCCTTCCACGCCAAGGAAAGTCCCTTCCGGACACGGGACGAAGTCTTCAATCTTGTATCTTCATAGTCCAGGAGTCCGGCTGAAGGTATAGTCCGGCCATCCGGACACCCCCTAATCCAGGACTCCCTCAGTAGCCCCTGAACCAGGCTTTAATGACGATGAGTCCGGCGCGCAGATTGTCTTCGGCATTGCAAGGCGGGTTCCTCCTCCAAGTACTTCATAGAAGATTTTGAACACAAAGATAGTGTCTGGCTGTGCAAAATAAGTTTCCACATATTTCCATAGAGAGAATAATATTTACACAAATCTAATCTACTAACATATTCCATAGTGTGTCATCGCCACGGCCAAGCCTTTATTCAAATCGTTTCATTGTCCCACCTCAGCGTGTCATGCAAGGCGGTTTCCTTGGCACGTCTCGTCGAAGCAGAGATTGTGTCCCCTTATTCCGGGATTCTCATCAATATGGGCGTGGGTAACCCAACTGCGCCATCGATTACGGCGCTTGGAGATAAGCGAGTTTTATCAGGCTGGTGGGGACACGTAGTTGCGTCCACCCATATAAGGGGATAAGGATCCACCTTTTCACCTACGCCTTCTTCCTCCTTTGCCTATCCATTTTCGCGCACTCGAGCTCCAGCGCCCAAGTCCGCACTCCCCACCTCAACCTTCTCCAGCCATGTCCGGAGCGAGAGGCAAGTGGATGGTCTCCTCCGTCACGGAGGGACACATCAAAAAACTAAGGAAGGCCGGATACTTGTCTAACGACATCGCGTACCGGCTTCCCGAAGAGGGGCAGCTCCTCCCCACCCCAAGGCCCCATAAGAGGGTAGTGTTCCTTCCCCGCTTCCTCCGCGGACTGGGCTTTCCTATTCATCCATTTGTCTGGGGACTCATGTTCTACTACGGCCTGGATTTCCATGATCTGGCCCCGAATTCCATCCTCAACATCTCGGCGTTTATCGTCGTGTGCAAGGCTTTCCTCTGCATCCGCCCCCATTTCGGCCTATGGCTCAAGACTTTCAATGTCAAGCTGAAGGTGGTGCGTAGCAACCAGGCGGAGTGCGGCATGACATGGTGGGCAAGATGCCCAACGTCTTATGGCTCGAGGGCTCCTTTGTGGAGACCCTGAAGGGGTGGCAATCGGGGTGGTTTTACATCACCGAGCCGCGCGACCCTGAGTGGGTCGCAGCCCCCGAGTTCCGGTCCAGACCCCCAACACGGCACACGTCCTGGAAAGAGACGGGAATGTTGTGGGGCAGCAAAGGAGAGGTGACTGGACTGCAAACATGCATCCAAACCCTGGTGAACAAGCAGCTCAAGCTTGTCAACGTACTCCAGGTTATGCTCATCCGCCGGATCCTCCCGTGTCAACAACGGGCCTTCAATCTGTGGGAGTTCAACCCGGTGCAGCACTGAACTCTGAGCAGGCTCTTCGACACGACGTACGAAGATGCCTGGAAGGTGCTTTTCAAGGGCGCCGAGGCTCCCGCATCCGCTACCGAGGATCGCGGATTCAGCGCGCCGCGTCACGCTAGCGCGGTAAGTTGTTTGTACCTTTTACAGGGTACTAGTTTTTCATAGTTTAACTCTATGCGGGATCTAAGCTCCCTTACCTTTGACAGGATTGGCAGGCGAAGTCCGGACAAATCGATTGTCCGGCTCCTTTGCCCGAAGACCCAGCCTATGCCCTCTTGGCGAAGCTGCTGGTTCCGGCACCCTATGTGGTGCTGGAGAAGAAGGCCACGAAGAAGACCAGGGGACTCGAAAAAGTGCCCGGCGCCAGGAGGTGTCGGGTTCATCATCCGACGGCTCCAAGGCGCATTCCTCCCGTGGAGACGAGGAGGAGGAAGAAGAGACCTCTCCCCCTCTAGCGGGGGGAGAGAAGAAAAGGAAGGCCGCCCTCACTGGGGAGGCCGAAGGGTCCAAGAAGGGGAAAACCCTTCCTCCGGACTACTCCACCAATGCCGACGACGGCGGAGAGGAGTGGCCGCTCAGGGCCAAGCCCCTGGCGAAATCGTAAGTATCCAGATACCAGAGTAATTCATAGTATTCCTTTATTGCACAGCTTTCCCTTATATCAAATATGATTATGCAGCCCACCCAAAGACCGGCTCGACGCGCCGTCGAGCGGTTCACTGGACTCGTCAGATGTGAATTCGCTTCCGACGGCTACCTCCCCCCGCCCTATGGACGACGCCGAAGTGTTGTCCCGACAGGTTCCCAGCCTGGAGGAGGTGGTCCTGGAGGCGCCGCAAGGCGACCTCCCTGACTCCAGGAGTAAAGGGGATAAAAACCCCCAGGGTTCCAAGTCCGGCTCTAGGCCGGACGCCGCTCCGGAACCTTCAAAGGTTCCAGAGTCCGGCGGGCGACCTCCTTCCAAGAGGAGCAAGCCCACCGTGCCAGTGACCCCCGTCCAACCGGAGGCACCGGACAATCTGTTGGAGGTGCTTAAAGGCACCTCCATCGATGAGGAGCACCGCACCATTATGAGTGCGGTGGTCCAGAAGGTTCGGTCCGCCAAGAGCGGACTGACTGAAGCTTGTGCTAGCCTTTTAACAGGCTTTGAGGTAAGTAAAGAATGTGTAAATAATATTACCGCATAGACCATAGCCCCTGATGCTCTGTTTGGCGTTCAGGAAGAAAATCCTAATAGAGGATCAAATAAAATTCGCATGAGTCTAACAAAAAGGAGTCAATATGCGTATGCAGGCTTCTTTGCTGGCGTCCGTCGCACTGACTGCGGAAGTGGACACGCTAAAGCAGAACCTCGAGCAGTCCAAGCAAGAGCTCGGGCGTGCCAAGAAGCAGCTCGAGGACAAGGAAGGTAAGAAATACCTTGTTTAAATATATATATATAGAAAGTGCAATTGCAAAAAATGACAGGATTATCATGGCTATTGTAGGGGCCACGTCTTGAGGTGGCGACCCTTAAGCAAGCGTTGTTCGAGGCCGAGAAGACGGCGGCCACGGAGCACACCGAGCGGGAGAAGTATGAGGCCCAGGTTGGCAAGGTGCGGCAAGAGCTCCAGGCTCTCATGAAAAAACATGAGAGTTTGGAGCTTGACTCAGAGACGCGAGTGTCCGAGCTCGTGGTGGCTATTGAAAATGCCAAGTCTGCCAAGGCCGAATCCCAGAAGACCCTCCAGGAGTTGGATGCGGTGAAAAAGATAGCGGCGGGTAAGGCATTATTATGCAAAGCAAACACATAAACGTGAGTTACTTGTTACTTACCCAAATCCAGAGCTCTCCAGGAGCATTCGCAGATCTTCCCCGTAGCATGTCCGATGCCGCCGAATTCTATCGAGCCGAGGAGGGCAGGTCGACAGAGAAGGTGTTCTGGTCTCAGTATGCTGAGGCCGGACACCCCGTGCCCCTGAGCGACCAGCTGAAGCAACTGGTCGAGATCCACAAGGCGGCTGAACAGGCCATGAAGGGCCTCATGTGGCCTGGAGAGGCTCTGCCTGGGAGCTATTTCGGGCTAATGCGGTGGCTGCTGGGGGCCTGTCCAAAGCTCGAAGTCATCAAGCGCTCTGTCTACATTGAAGGTGCCCGTAGGGCCCTTGCCCGTGCTAAGGTGCACTTGGGCAAGCTGGATGCTGAGAAGCTTGTGAAGGACGGGCCACCGCCGGGGAAAGAGCATTGCAAGCCCGAGAATTATTACAAGGATGTTCTGAAGGGTGCCCGCCTTATGGCAGATGAATGTTCCAGGGATGTAATTTTTGAGTAAAACTCGCTCGTTTTGTCCTGTGCGCTAAAAACTTTTTCATATGCACTAAGCAATGCTGTTGGAATTTAAAATATTACCTTCTGTGCGGCTGTTTATCAATTCTGAGAGATGACGAGTCGTCGGCTTCTGCCCCCGTGCCGCTAGTGCTGGGGTGTTCGGGGATAAACCTGAGCGCTCTTTTTCCCATGTTTGGGTCCTTCGAGGGAGGCGCTCAGCACAATGAACAAGGCAATCGGACTATAATGCGTGAACACTCTCACTTAGCCATAGAATTCTATAATTTTAAATTTTGGCGAAGCCCCTGGTATTCGGAAGACCGAGTTCGGGGCGCTATCCACGCCTTGGCCGGACAGAGCCGACTCCTCACTCGAAGCGGCATAAGTCTTTAGGGACTCGAAAAACCTCTCGAACAGCGACCAGCTCTCGCTTCATCATGACAGTCAGTTTTCGCTTTCTCTACTGAGGTGCTCGACCCAGCTCAACTGGGGCACAATCGCAATAGTTCTCCTAGTGCTACCTTAGCCGACATAGCGGAACGTAAGGCACCAAAACATAGGAGCCGGGCAAACCCAACTATTGACCCAAGACATGATTCGGAGCCGATGCATATAATGCTATAAGTTCGGGGTGCTGCACTTGTTAAAGTGTTCGGACTTCTCACACCATATTGAGGGGTACTTAAAGCCCCTGGCGTATTTTGGCCGTACCAAAGTGTACGGGTGCAACATGTCGTTAAGGAACATATATTTGTAAAAAAAGGTAATGCAAAAATAGACAAAAGCTATGCATTGTTTATTAAAAAGGGCTGCGATCAAAGCAGAACGATACAAATAATGCGATAAGCAAAAGGTTGGACTATTTAACATGTCCGTTCCAGGGGCAGGCTGTGGAATGGTATGCGAAACAGGTATACTGCTCGTGATAGAGACCACCTGGGAGTTCCGTAATGTGGCATGGCTTGTCTTCTTCCCTGGTTCTTGCATCATTTGTGCGGCAATTGAACTGCTGAACAGGCCTTCCGAAGAATGGAGTCCTGAAAGTAAGAGAAAATTAAAAAATCGGCAGCCCCTGGTGCGGTTTAAGCCGTGTTTCGGGCGTGCCGTGATGGTGCCCCTCCCCCTTTACCCATTGTATTTCTAGAGCGTAGTCATGTACGCGAAGCACTGGTGTCGCATTTTTGCGAGGGCTGGGGTTGGGGCCGCGTTGCTATGCCTGCTCGGAACGTGCCAGGCGGTCTTGTTGTAGGTTACTCCGGGCGCGCTTGACGGTGTTCGGGCGTTTAATGGCCAGACTGGAGAATTGCCTAGAGAGGCTGCTTTGTACTTCTGCTGCGAGGGCCGCAGTGTGCTCCTCCGTTCAAAGGGAGCATTCGGTGTTTCCATTGACCGTAATTACTCCTCGAGGGCCTGGCATCTTGAGCTTAAGGTATGCGTAGTGCGGTACCGCATTGAACTTGGCGAATGCGGTTCGCCCGAGTAGTGCGTGATAGCCACTGCGGAATGGGACTATGTCGAAGATTAACTCCTCGCTTCGGAAATTATCTGGAGATCCGAAGACCACTTCAAGTGTGACTGAGCCTGTATAGTTGGCATCTACATCTGGTATTACGCCTTTAAAGGTCGTTTTGGTGGGCTTAATCCTCGAGGGATCTATGCCCATTTTCCGCACTGTATCCTGGTAAAGCAGGTTCAGGCTGCTGCCGCCGTCCATAAGGACTCTAGTGAGATGAAATCCGTCAATAATTGGGTCTAGAACCAATGCAGCGAATCCGCCATGACGGGTGCTAGTGGGATGGTCCCTTGGATCAAAGGTGATCGGGCAGGAGGACCATGGGTTGAACTTTGGGGCGACTGGCTCTACCGCATATACGTCCCTTAGCGCGCGCTTCCGCTCCCTCTTGGGGATGTGGGTTGCGTATATCATGTTCACCGTCCGCACTTGTGGGGGAAAACCCTTCTGTCCACTGTTGTTCGGCGGCCGGGGCTCTTCGTCGTCATCGCTATGCAGCCCCTTGTATTTATTTTCGGCATCTAACTTGCCTGCCTGCTTGAACACCCAACAATCCCTGTTGGTGTGATTGGCCGGCTTTTCGGGGGTGCCATGTATCTGGCACAAGCGGTCGAGTATTCGGTCCAAACTGGACGGGCCCCTAGGATTTCTTTTGAATGGCTTTTTCCGCTGACCGGATTTATAGCCTCTGAATCTGGCATTAAATGTCGTATCCTCGGCATTGTCGCCATTAATGCGGCGCCTCTGCTTGTTGCGACGCGACCTGCCACTACTGTCCCTGGTATCCGAATTACCAGGGTTCTTGGTCATATTATTGCTATGAGCAAGCCAGCTGTCTTCTCCCGTGCAAAAGCGGGTCATGAGTGTCGTGAGTGCTGCCATAGATTTCGGCTTTTCCTGTCCAAGGTGCCGGGCAAGCCACTCGTCACGGATATTGTGCTTGAAGGCTGCTAGGGCCTCTGCGTCCGGACAGTCGACTATTTGATTTTTCTTTGTTAGGAACCGTGTCCAGAATTGCCTGCCCGATTCCTCTGGCTGCTGAATTACGTGGTTTAGGTCATCGGCATCTGGTGGTCGCACATAAGTGCCCTGGAAATTGTCGAGGAATGCGGCTTCCAGGTCTTCCCAACAACTGATTGATCCTGCTGGCAAGCTGTTAAGCCAATGCCGAGCTGGTCCTTTAAGCTTGAGTGGGAGGTATTTGATGGCGTGGAGATCATCGCCGCGGGCCATGTGGATATGAAGGAGATAATCCTCGATCCATATCGCAGGATCTGTTGTGCCATCATATGATTCGATGTTTAAGGGTTTGAAACCCTCGGGGATTTGATGGTCCATTACTTCGTCTATGAAGCATAGTGGGTGTGCGGCGCCTCTGTACTGGGCT